>NC_057766.1:35877364-36179713 GCF_010389155.1 Erigeron canadensis
TCCACTAATTCTATTTCCTAATCTTATTCACTGATTTTTCCATATGTGTTTATCTAATAGTTAGAAGGATTTTTAGGTTATTATTTTAGAAGGATTTAATTAACATTCCTATAGATAAAAATACACGTAATAAATTTGAAATATTTTGACTTTAAAACAAGCCTACTTTTTTTAATGAAGATCTGGAGGACATTTACTCTCGTTTTTAAGAACAAAATTAATAAAACTCTAAACCTAAATGTTTGACAAATTAGTACATTAGGTCCGCAAATGTTGGACTTTTTATGAAAAGAATTGAATTCGAAAATGTAGTATATTTTGCAAGCTATACCATAGTTTAATCTACGCAATCCGAATAAAAGCGGTTGTTTGTTTCTACTAAATGCCACCAAACTAACAAGTATACAATACACACATCGTGCATCCATCACCAATAACAAATACCCAATTTAATACCCCCTCTTGTAACACATTTCTTTCACATGGGATGTTTATTCCTATTAGCGTTACTATGACTATTTGGACATCTAACAATAATTGATAGATCATTTACTCGTCATATATTCATACATTCAAATATATTCATAAAAAAATTAAGACATACCAAATATAATTAAATGGATTTGCTACTAACATTCTTAAAATATTGCCGGTAAATCGGTCATAGATAACTACATGCTGTATAATGTTGTACGTACAATATTATAAATTGTAAATTTGAGGCTAGAGTACGTTTTATTTATAAAGTACTGACTTTTTATACGGTATAATAATTGAACATGTAAATTAGTTTAGCATTGTCGTATATCTTATTTCTACTTACAGGTGTGGCTGTAATTAAGGCCATTTTTTTAGACCTTGGTTTCAAACTTGAGCCAACTTCCTTGTAGAGGAACGCAAGCTTTCACCAAGCACTAGGCTTGGTTTGCGTTATACTATTGATGTCTTAATTATACCTCCTTGTTGCGGAAGGAAGTGTGTCAACAAACACCTCGTAAATTAAGTAAATTCTTATGGAAAAAGAAAAAGCATATATATATATATAGTTAATTTCTCACACAATCATGATCGATAGATATTATTATGGTCAAAGACATACTACGTGCACCAAAAGTAACTTTTTTGGAACTTTTTGAGTTTTAATCAACCAAAGTGATTATATGCAACACTTTTCCTGTCCCACAAGGCCAAGAAAACGATACTATTATTACGAGTACTATTATTTTTAGTAGCAAAACGAGAGGCGGATACTATGGAGGAAAATGTCTTCCTGTCATAATGTCATGTTCCAATCTTTTGTTAGGTACCTAGGTTTGTATATAGCGTTCACAAATCGTGTAATAAAGTGGGCTTAATATGGTCAGATTGGGCCTCCTATACAACCCAATACAATCTTTATACTTAATTAGATATAGTGTCCGCGTGTTGCGGCAGTAAGATTGTGGGGTGATAGGTCAAGTCATAGAGTATGATAGGCAAATGCCTTAGCCGTACTAGCTCTGCTCTCGGATTTAAAAATTTGTCGAAAATATATATATATATCGAATGACATCTTTAATGAAAAAGCATGAAATTCTAAGAACACCCATACAATTTTTATAATTTATCAATATACAGTTTTGAGATAAAAGATTTTGAATGAATTAGAGAAACAAAATGATTTATAGATGGGAGAGAAAAAAATGAGTGGTTGAGATTTAAGAAGAGAGAAAAATTAGTGGTTGAGATGTGAAGACAGAGGAAACAAAATGAGTGGTTGAGGTCGTTTAAGGTTATTATATGTATATTAGTTAGAGATGTTTAAATTAGTGAATGAAGAATATGGGTATTTTGGGTAGTTTAAATTATTTTTTCTTAAAAAAAGGTGGCAAAATGTTTATAAGATAGTTTTACAATAGATAGAAGACATTAATTTTATTAAAATCAGTGTTTTCAACTTTTCATTAACTTAATTTATTCAAATCAGATCTAATAATAATAATAATAATAATAATAATAATAATAATAATAATAATAATAATAACAATAACAATAACAATAATAATCTATACTATATTATAAAGCAAATTTTCTCTAGATTTTCAACATCGAACTTAAACTTTCAATATTGATTTGAAGTACTTCCCTAAAATGTCTTTTCCATCTATTCTATCTATACTATATTATAAAGCAGATCTCCCATGTCAACATTTTAAGTTTCAATATTTACTTTCCCAAAATGTCCATATATCAGTTTTATATTTACCTAACACCCTTTCCCTCTCCTCAAATCCCAACCAATTATTTTTTCTCTCTCTCCTCCAAAAATCATTTATTCCTCTAATTCATTCAAAATCTTTTATCTCAAAAACCATACATCGATAAATAATAAAAGTTATATGGGTGTTCTTAAAATTTCATGTTTTTTCATTAGAGATGTCATTCGATATACTTTCGACGAATTTTTAAATCCAAGGGTGGAGCCCGTATGGCTAAGGCATTTTGATCACACTCTATGACCTATCGTCTCCTATAACCTATCACATTCTATGACCTAACACCCCATCATCTCACCGCTACAACGCGCGGGTACTTAATTTCGTATTTACCTAAAATAACTATAATACTCTTTTTATCTCCTCAAATCTCAACGAATCATTTTTTTTCTCCTTTGTCAATTATTTTATCCTTCTAATTCATTCAAAATCTTTTATCTCAAAAACAGTACATCGATAAATTATAAAAATTATATGGATGTTTTTAAAATTTCATGCTCTTTAATTAGAGTGGTCATTCGATATATACTTTCGATGAATTTTTAAACCAAACTAATTACAATTATACAATTGAGTTACTAAAACAAACATTACAATATCTCAAGTGTATAATTCAAGTTCAAGATATACATTAAAAGAAAAAGATCATCTTTCCATTGAAGCATTGAGTAATATTTGCAATTAATCTATTTATTCCAAAATCATGTCACAATTTATATTTTCCTATTTACCATTATTCTAGGTTCCCAGTCCATTAGCCATTTCTTACAATAATGGGCTGAAGACAGCGGTGTATGGGCTAAATCTGATGGGCCAACATTCGACTAAAGCTAATTTGTACGTATATGAATAGAAGCTTTTGATTATTTGCACTGGGTTCAAAAACTAAAATCATTGTTCTCCGACGATGCCCTGGGCGAAAAGGGACACCATGCATTCTCTTTCTCTCTTCAGTCGTTCCGATCAGGACAAGTGGGTTGGTCCATTTTGTCAATAACATTTGTACATAATATGAGTGGTTTTAACAACAAAATCACGGCAAACTCGTACTAAAATTCAAATTTTATGTTCTAACCCCTTTTCTTTATCCAAAGTTGAGGTTGTATTATGTGAAATTTTTATCTTATATCTCCAAAACTACTTTATTGTTGTAAGGAATAAAATTATAAAGCAAAACATATATATACTCAAAAAAAAAAAAAAAATAACAAGTTTTTATTATATACGAGTACAATGGGAAGTAATATTGGTACAACAAATTTTAGCAATCTACAACAAATCTTGCATAATACAATTGTATACTGCGTAATACAATTTATACCTTTGTTGTAAGATGATACATATCAAACACTAACAAAGAATTAGAGCAAAAGCCAAAAAGACTAAAATAATATGGTATAACATAAGTCCATCTTTTATATAACTTAATGGAAGACAATTCCGGTGAGAGATAGCAGCACGAAAGCAGCAGATACGAAAACCATTGAAATCGTTGATTGAGCTGCAGAACCAGCTTCCATCGGGGAAGGTGCTGGTGCTATCGAACTCTCGATTTCTCGTGCCAAGACAGCAGTTGAAGAGATGAGTAAAACGAACAGAGCGATGAATGCAGATCTTGATACACCCTTAGATGCCATTTTCACACTCTGCCTAATACTATATGTGATGCAAAATAGTAAAGTGAATAATAATAGCCTGATATACAATAATACAAATACAAATGTGGGATACACTAGTAGTGTTTATGTGTGTGTTTTTATAGGAGAAAATGGTGACACATTTTAATTTTAACGGTCAATTTTATAAACGTTATAAAGGTGTCCGTTGGAGGTATGAGAAGAACATACTTTGATGGGCCAAGGCCAGAGACAAGCGTCGGCTTTTTCTTCTTTCTTTTTTTTTTTCTTTTTTCTTTTCAGTATAATATGAAATGAGATTTAAAAGTTACAAATTACGTACCATACGTTTATACTTTTTAAATGAAACTAGCATGGTACCCGCACGTTGCGGCGGATATCATGGTTCAGACTTCTCGATTAAAAGACCCGCATATGCTAATATGTGTATAAAATCTATTTAGGGTGGAGGTGTATCGTTTGTATGGTGTATTGTATTAATAGAGGGTATTTTCGACTTTTTCTCTCCTGTAACTTTCAATAAGGGGTCTATTCTTTTTAATAAAGAGTATAGATGGAGGTGTATTGATTTTATGGTGTATTGTATTAATAGAGGGTATTTTTGACTTTTCCTCTCCTGTAACTTTCAACAGGGGGTCTATTCTTTTTAATAAATAGTATAGATGGAGGTGTATTGTTTTTATGGTGTATTGTATTAATAGAGGGTATTTCCGACTTTTTCCCTCCTGTAATTTTCAACAAGGGGTCTATTCTTTTTAATAAAGAATATAGATGATTTACATTTAGTCCATACGTTTATACTTTTTAAGTGAAATGATTTACATTTAGTCCATACGTTACAAATTACGTACCATACGTTTATACTTTTAAAAGTTACAAATTACGTACCATATGAATGATTATCATTTGGGTTTTGATATTCAAAGTTGGGTTTGTCATTAGGTTACTAACTAGTCATTAGATGCATAAAGTGATAAAGATCGAATTTGTTGTTTTCAAATTATTTGATATACTTTTGTAATGCAAATTGAATTTCAAGAACAAACCGGTGCAAAAACATTAAATAGAAAAAAGGAAGACACATGATAATCGTGTTTTGGTCTATGCACCCATTGCCTATTAAGATGGCTCGTTAGTTTATTAGGCTTTGTAAAAGTTACAAAGCAGTAAACCCAGATAAGTTCACGATTGTTCGTTTTTTAAAAGCTTAAAAGGCTGATTTTGATAAGCAAATAGAAGATATAGCTTGTAAACTTGTCTAACATTGAATTTGTTAAAAAACAATAAGGTAACCCAAACACTACATGTTTAAAAATAATCAGGGTGAGCTCCGAAAAAGCTAACCTAAACAAGGCGTAAGATTACCTTTTACCAAAGAAAAAAGAACTACATCTTTCACTGTGTTTAAATAAAGCTAGTGTTAATAAGTAAGTTTGCCAAAGAAAAAAACTATAACTTGCCTAAAACTATAACCCGAACAAGGCTGAGTATACTTATATACAATGGTGTTGAGGTATCCACTATATGTGAGTATTAAGATACTTGCATCTTTCACACCAATGAAATCAATTAGCTGGGTGTTACTAATTTGGATGAGTTAAGTCACAAGTAATTTTACTTGGTCTGTTTTTCTATATAATAGTACGATGTCCTTCTAAATTCTATAATAGATTTACGAGTCAATATGTAATGTTCGGCAACAAGCTTTACTGGACCGACTCTTGCACATTAAAAGTGTCTGATGGAAACATAAACAGGAAATGAAGCAACAGTAGATTAATAACAACCTACTGCAAATATTCCTTACTGATATATACAAACAGGGAAAAAGCAATACGACCCTTATGTAAAATACAAAAATTATTGGGCTTTTGCCCATGACACATACAAGAACTGAACTTTAAAAGCTCATTGAAACAAATTAAAACACTAGAATCCATTTATTTCTTTTTTGTGTTGCCTACTCTTCTTTCGTAAAGACCTCAAAAACGTCTTACAAGAACACAAGCTACAGTTAGACGGACATTCCCCTGGAAGATGATTCAGATTCCAGGTACTTGCACATCCTCTCCATAACCTCCCTACCCTTAGCACTGTTTTGCTGAAACTTCTCCACGCATTTTTGCTCTATCTTCTCTGCCATTGATGCCAGTGCTGCCAACGGCTTTATCCGAATGCTCGTTTCTTGTCGACAAATTGTCCAGCCATCCGGATTGTCAGGGTGTGGATCATACCTAGAATTGGCAAATATAAATCATTTAACTGAAAACAGATCAACTCATGCTGTGATTCAGTTTATAATAAGTAAGATATACAGAAATGGCTAACGATGAAACAGGTCAAATGGGCAGAGCAGGTGGGTTGAAGTCTCTAATGTGAATCTGAATGATGAATACATCCGATATCTTTAACAAATTATTATTTTGTGCATAGAGGCTTACAAATCATATTCAGTACAATCTACTTAAAGGTTAAAAAGGCCAAAACCCATTTTGATTATCTGACCCAAACCAATGTTGACTTGTGACTCAACCTGCTGGTCCAACCTGCCCATTTTCCATTATTAATCAACAAGCATACCTGATTTTTTCTTCCACTTCCACGAACTTTTGTAAGCTGATGTTCTTGGTGGCAAGCTGCATGGACCGAGTCTTGGCATCCACGGTAGTTGATTCAACACAATGGCAGATATCTTGACCCACAATCTTGCGAAGGAACCATGGACCAGGAGCATGGATGGTAATGGCACGGGTAGTGTATAGCTTACCCGATTCAGAGTCGAGCTTGTGGTTTAAGGTGTCGACTTCTAGGATGTGGGATAAGGTTCGTTTGTTTTCTGGATCAGCAAACTTGCGCCAAGATGCTGATGTGACCCGCTCCCATGGGTGCTTATAAATATGCTCTTGTGAGTATGCTTTAACCATTATGCAGTTCAGGCAGGCTTGTTATACCTAAAAGGAGACATAAACATTAAGCAGTATTCAGAAATAGTTGCATACATGGTGTTCAGCTTATCAGCTATTAGCATAACATTTATGTGAGTACCAGATAATATTTATATCAGACAAACAAAAGCCAAATAAAGAGGCCAGTCAAAAACCAGAGGACAGAACTGCGTGCCCCTACTGACCTTTAACAAAAAGCATAAGAAAGCAAACTGAATTCAAACAAACTAAGCAAACTAATTTGAAAAACATCATGAGAGTTGATACGGGTATCACACATAAGGCCCATAGTATCATGAGAGTTGATACTGGTAAAGTGATAATAGGTTAAATACACAAACTAATTCAAAAGCATTTTCTAGAAAATGTCATAAGAAAAATTAAATTCAAAGAAGATGTCGACCAGCAGAATAAAGATGCTAAATTCAATCAAGACACTCGGGTCTCCAGATGTAACTGGTTGGCTGAATATATAGACATAGAAGCATGTATATATGAATACATACAGTGGTGGTTACTATTTGCTAATATGGGTGAGGTTTAGAAAAAAATGAACTTAAGAAAAGGGTAGGGAGCATTCTGGTAGCACCTCTTCTCACTTTGATGCACATCTGTTTTGCATTTTGGTTCTCATTAAAACGCCAAAAAACGGTGCATCAAACTCGTATCATCACCAAAATCCTTCCTACCATTTTCTCCTGATCCTAGCCTTACCTACATATGACTATCCCTATACCACATAACCATCTGAATCAAGTTCATCCACATCACTCAATAATTCTCAAAAACCGACTAAATACACATATCTAGCACACAGATTCTCTTGCACTTTCATTATCGGCAAACAATGAAGATTCATCGACACAATTAAATACTAACGAGGCAACCAACCACCACACTTATTTCAACCGAAAACATAAAAGCAAGAATAAAAAATCCTAAAATCCAAAGATAATAAAATCACAACAAACACGCAAAGATGTATACGCTAATCAACAATAACAACAATTTAGCAAATTAAAAGTAATACTAGGGTTAAAATAATTTCACTTAAAGTTAATATTAATTACCAGATTCCAGAGTTGTACCGGTAGCCAAATAATATCAATTATGATTTAAATTTAATTTCGTTTCCTATATAACTTATTTATTTATAATAAACAATAATATCAATCAGGAGGCACAAATCTTAACTTGAGCAAGGGGCAATTAAAATTTAATTCTTTTCATACAAGAAATTATTTCACGAAACTTATGAGAAAAGAAAGGGCCACATAAAAATTCATTCCTAAATTAAAAGAAACTTCAAAATTAGTAAAATAAATTAATATTAGTTAAATTATAGATTTAAATTTAAAGAACATATAGATACATAATATACGTACAGATTAATGGATTGATAGAAATAAGGAGAAGGGGGATCGGGGCAAGCGCACCTTATGTCGTAGAAATCGGAAGCCGACTTAAAACATGACTATAATTATAATAAGGGCAATGGGTCCCCCACCTAATCTTAGTTGTGGAACAGCCCAAAACGACGTCGTTTGGCTTAAATACATAAAAGTCATGTCTCTTTTTCATTTTTTAATAAAAGATGAAAATCACACTTTACCTTTTTCTTTTATCTTCCTGATCTAAACCCTCATCTAAATCAATGTGCGATCTTCCTTTTCAGTCTCCAAAATCAATATTTCTATTTTTCTTATAATCCTAATCAAAAGATTGTTACAGGTATGCTTTTTATTAATTTATTCTTTTAGTTATATTCTTTTAACTTCTTGATTTTAATTCTATATATTGTAAAGACATAATTATGTTCGTAGTGTCAATAAGATAATAACTTTACATTTTAATGCTCATTTTAGTTTCTTTAATATAAGCATATCTCATTTTATACAGAACATGGATAAATCAATGGATTTGGGAATTATTGTTGTAGAGGATGAACCTTGCAAAGCACTTTTAATAAATGATATTGATGTAAATGGGTATTTAGTTGGTTCTGAATTTGAAAGTGAAGTAAGGGATGATGTCAATGATAATGGTGTAATGGGAATGGTTTTTGATTCACCTGAAGATGCATATGCATTGTATAATCAGTATGCCCTGTTACATGGATTTGGTATACGCATTTATGATTCTTATAAAAATAGGGTTACAAACGAGATGTATCGAAGGATTTATGTGTGCAACAAAGAAGGCTTTAAAAAGACAAAAGGTGAAACTTCTAAAGGGAATTTTAAGTGTGGTAGGGATACAAGAACTGGTTGTGATGCAAAATTTCGGATATCAAAGCGCAAAGATGGAAAATGGTTTGTAGATATTTTTAGTGATGAACACAATCACGAACTCACCATGTCCCCGAACAAAGTAATGAAACACCACTCTCATGGGAAGCTTCATCGCACTTTGGCTTGTAAAACTCTTATGACGGAACTTAGCCAATCTGGATTGAGACCTTGCAATATCAGAAGGGTCATAAATACCATGAAAAGTCCACATGAAAATGAGGTTACTTCAAAACAGTGTATTGATGTCTTAGCCGAGAGTCGAAAACAATACAGAGGTAAGGAGTTTTATGGGGTTATAAAAATTTTTCAAGAAAAAAGTGCAAAAGATCCGAATCTACATTTTATTGTTGACTTATGTGAGGACGGGTCTCCTAGAAATCTTTTCTGGTCTGATGGAAGGTCTAGGGATTCATATATAAACTTTCGAGATGTTGTCGTGTTTGATGTGACATACATGACTAACAGATTTAAGTTGCCGTTTGCTCCATTTATCGGAGTGAATCATCATGGTCAATCTATTATTTTTGGCGGTGCATTATTGGAGAATGAAAAACAAGAAACTTTTGAATGGTTATTTCAGCAGTTCTCAAAATGCATGTTTGACAAGCATCCGTTTGCAATAATTACGGATCAAGATAAAGCTATTGTGAATGCCATCAAAAAAGAATTTCCAAACACTCGACATCGTTATTGTTCATGGCACATCAACAAACATGAGCTTGAACGTCTTCCATCCCTTAAAGCCTGTTATCCCGGTATTGAAGAATTTTATAGAGAATGGGTGAAGAGTGACACTATTGAAGAGTTTGAAACTAGGTGGAAAGTTATGAGTTGTCAATATAGGTTTGAAAGTAGAAGTTGGATAATGGATATGTATACACAACGTCATCATTGGGCCGAAGTCTTTTTAAAAGACTATTTTTTTGCTGGTATGACAACTAGTGGGAGAAGCGAGAGTATTCATTCTTTTTTTGATGGATATGTTACTTCAAATACCATGTTGAATGAGTTTGTAGTCCAGTATGACAACGCTGTTAAGAGTCGAAGAAAGGCCGAAGAAGATGAAGATTTCAGGACCATAAACTCTAGGCCAGTTCTGTCATCTCTAAATCCAATAGAAGCAAAAGCAGGTACACGTTATACTAGTAATATATTTGAAGATTTTCAAGAAGAATGGATACAAGCGACTAACAATTTAACTCATGAAACTTTGACTAAAAATGTTGAAGAGATCATATATAAGGTTGGCCAACTGGATATTGAGAAAAGGTATTGGAGGACGGTTACTTTTCGTCTTTCAAGTAAAGTAGATGTCACATGTTCATGTGCCAAGTTTGAAACTTATGGAATGTTGTGTAAGCATATTTTATATGTGTTAAAGAAGAAGCATATTGAAACACTTTCGGATCATTATATTTTGCCTAGGTGGACACTTGATACTGGGTACAAGGAGGATAGTTGTAGCATCAGAATGGAAGATATAGATAGGGAAAGTGCAGTTAGTGCTTTAACGTTATGGTGTGTTAAATCAAACTCTATGAAAGCAATTGAACAAGCAAAAGACTTTCTATCTGAGATAAAGAAACTAAATACTTTGTTGCTGAATTTTCTGGAAGCACAAACAAAGCGAAAAGCGTCCAAAGAGACTGATAACCGACCCCAAGATTCTAATGTGGAGATTTCAGTAGTAGACATGATGCCTCAAATATCTATTCGGGATCCCTCTCTTCCGGCTGTTACTAAAGGCCGTCCTAGAAAAGCATGTAGAATCAAATCATCTTTGGAAGCACCTAAAAAGAAAACTTGTTCTTATTGCAAGACATTGGGTCATTACATTACTGGATGTCCAACAAAGAAGGTAATAGTGATATTTGTTACTTTTGTGTTGATGATATTTGTATTCTAACACTATTTTATTTGTATCAGGCGGATGATGCATTGCTTAAAAAAAAGGGCAGGATGGCATGCTAATGAGCTTGGAGCAGTTTTTAAAGATCACACTTTATGGCGCTTCAGTAGTTTTTAATGATCACATTCAATCATAATTGCAAATTATATGTGTATCTGCTACATTTAACTAGATCAGAAGGCCATATGTGAATCTGTCATATTTTTGTATTGCTACTGTAATTATATGTGTTAATGCTATCTTTCAAGCCTTTATATTAATCATTTATAGAGTTGTTAACCCATCTATGATTTCAAACGCCGTAACTATATTGCCCTGAACACCAACATACAATAGAAAATGCAATTGGAAATGGCTGATTTTATGTCCATGTAACAAAGAGAAATAAACAACATAAAAGGATACTATACAACATAAATGATAAAAGCATTTCATCACAAATTCAGTATCAATAGCGAGAATCTTTATTTCATTTAAACAAAGTGATCAAAGTCACCTATTATACAAAGAATCAATGACCCTTGTGTGTATGTTCATTGTGACATTTAATCAAACACTTGGTAGATATCTAATGAAATACTCAAGACATAAACACCCAATGACATCTCAAATCTTCCATATATCAACCTTCTATTGAGCCAATTTCATCAAACACACGCCTTGTTTTATCTTCAAACACTCCATATATCTTGATAGTTAATTCACCCCAGCTTCAAATTCATTGATATCAGTTTACTTTTGCTCAACAACAATGAATACAAGCTTCTAATCAAGATACAGATAATAACTTTCACAAACCTGAGTTATTTCAAGAGTTTGAGTGAGAACCAAAATCAAGAAGAAAAAAATACATTAAATGAATTTAAAAAAAAACATATCTTTAGATCAAAAGAGAAATTAAAAGAATAAATTAATAAAAAAACATACATGTAGCAATCTTTTGATTAGGATTATAAGAAAAATAGAAATATTGATTTCGGAGACTGAAAAAGAAGATCGCACATTGATTTAATTTAGGGTTTAGATCAAGAAGATGAAAGAAAAAGGTAAAGTGTGATTTTGATCTTTTGTTAAAAAATGAAAAAGAGGCATGACTTTTATGTATTTAAGCCAAATGACGTCGTTTTGGGCTGTTCCACACCTAAGGTTAGGTGGGGGACAGCCTCATATTCCCATTGCCCTTATAATAATTATTCTTTTATATTTATATATTTATCAATAATATAATATAAACTTTCCAAAAATAAATGATAATTATAATTTTTATTTTTTTTTAAATGTGAATTAAAACTTCGTGTCGCGATTCGACAGCTAGAGGTTTAACATCCGTTGTCATAATCGGGTTCGCGCTAGAGAGCTCTATCAAAGTAGAAATGTCTATTTCAAATACCCGATGGGGAAAACCCATACTAATCAGCCCGATGGCACGAGGATTAATAGGGTAAACCCTGTCGCCTCAGGCTTGAACCTGGGTATTCCCAAGTCAAGCCTTCATAAAGAGACTTAATTTTTATGTCTTTCCCAAGGCTTGAAGTCAAGACCTCATGCAACTGAGGATGATCATTCATCTATTTAGCTAAAGTTCAAGAACTATAATTTATTTAACTGTAAATGTTAATTGTTAAGATCATAGCTACTTATCTGAATGAGTTTTTTCTCAAGTTCATGGGATGATAATGATTTCTAATTTTAATCGGAGATCTATTTTATAAAGAATACCGACCTGGTTAAACTCTTTACTCTCCTAATATTCACAAAACTCTACCCTATCTTGAAAAATGAAATAAAAAAAGAATGAAGCTTTTATGTTTTGACCCAAAAAATAATAGTATTTAAAATTTATAAAAGTAGTAAAGGAAAATAAAAAAGGGTAATGGAGGGAACCCACAATTGGAAAGTAAAAAAGGGTAATGGAGTCATATGATGCCAGTACAATACATCCATCCTAATCCTCACATGATCTGGGTACCATGTTTTAACTAATTCGCACTATCGAGCAAAGAACCAGTTCTTTTGTAGTATAGTTAGTTGGTAAGTTTAGGATCGTTTGGAGAGACGTTGTGCAACAATTAAATAATTCTAAAGTGGTTGTACGTTGTCACGATTTTAATTAAACTAAATAACATTAAAAGTAAAAGTAAATTAAAGGCGACAACTGCTGCTCTACGAGAAGTCTTGACTAGTTAATCGCTTTTAAAGACGAGAACAGTGATATTAAAAATATACTTGTTTGGAAATCAAACCACATACATAACGACAGTTTGCCTTGATTCTAATGTTGGGATGTCGAAAGACTTTTTCATGGTTTAGATCTTGGATATATTCACTTCACCAAATTAGTAGAGATCCTAATTATATTCACTCTACCCGTTAACAAGATCCTCGTCAGGTTCACTTATCAAGCATTCCTACGATCAAGCATGTGTTTAAGATTTTTACCCTGTGAGTATACTCATATCTTAAATCATCACTTCGTATTAATTATTCTAGTTGGTGTAGACTCCGTCCCCGTTCACTACATCTCCTAAGATATTATTAAGCATCATGCTCATTTAGTTTTAGTTATATTAATAGCCAAAGTACTTTTTTCATCACTGTGGTTTTTCGAATAAGCACTTTACACCATCGCCGTTAACTTTTGGCTAAAATCGTTCTTGTGGTTTGCATTTCTTCCTTGGATCCGTTAACCCTTGCACGTGAAGGGCATATATGTCTTTCCACCCATTTGTCCCTATGGTTAAGTGCAAAATTCGTCTTTATGGTTTGTCGTTTTCGCATTTTTCATCCTTGTATTTAACAAACCTCTAAACAAAAATTTAATCAAAAACCACAACAAACTCAAATCAAAAACCTATATTTACACCTACATTTGAGGATCTAATTTAATATCAGCCGGTACAACTAATTTAAATTTTTTTTTCTTAGAAAGTTATAAAACTCACTACAATTAACGAAAATAGTCAAAATATTCATTAAAAAAACCAAATAGGTACCTTATAACAAAATACAAAAAAGTTCACAAATTACAAAAAAATAACATTAAAGTATTATAAAATTAATTTTAAAAAAAATTCAAAAAATAAAAAATGTGAATACCGGAAGTACCGGAACGGTAATACCAAAAATATCAGAAATAAACATCAGTGGCCTGGGGTGTTTACACTTCCCACTATGTGGGTCCCCGGTGGGTTTTCTCCTAAGGTTGTGGGTTCGAGCCTCGGCTGACACAATCCTTGGGTTTCCCATATAGGAATTTTCCACAAGGAGGGGGGCTAAGAGACTGCAGCTTATGCTCAGCATCTCACGAGGTCCAACGATAGTTGGTTAAAATTGCCTCCAGCCACGTCTGAGTTGAAATACACCTTTCAAAAAAAAAAAAAAAAGTTGTACCGGGTTACCCTCCGATACCGGTATTACGAATAGTACTACCGGTATTTAAAACATTGTAAGTGCATGTTTGTAATTGAAAGTGATTGAGCAGGTCCTCAAATGTGGGTATATAGGCTTTTGTTTTGTTTGGATTAAATTGGTACGGTAATTTTTGTTTGTTTTTTTTTTTTTTGAAAATTTTTCCTGGATTTCTTAACGACGAGGACGGAAAATGCAAAAACGATAAACCACAAGGATGATTTTTGCACTTAACTCTATGAAAAGATGAAAATGCCCCTCACGTGACTTGCATGTGAAGGGGTTAACAACAAAGTTTTAACGGCATGGACGAAATGCAAACCACATGGACGATTTTAGTCAAAAGTTAACGGCGATGATGAAAATGTTTATTCAAAAAACCACAGGGACAAAAAAGTACTTTGGCCTATATTAATTATGGATTTGCTCATAAGAGTATAATTACTTTTTACAATTAAAATAAATATATAGACCCATTAATCGTTTCCATCAACAATTCATTAAATCATAATGACCGATTATAGATAAATCAAACCTAAAATAGACTAACAATCATTGATATAAAATTAATGATAGTCTGAACAACTAAAAAATGATGGGTCAACGGTAACCATAGACACAATCTAACTGACCTACCATAAAATAAAGCAAATAAATAATCTACATGATCACATCATCTGAACAAATATTAACCTAGTAGCCAAACTCTTGATTTTTGACCTAGAAAGTGAAATTGTCGTCTGGTTGGTTAATTGTGCGCTCTCTGGTAACTCTAGTAGCTGAGAGTCGCTTCAAGCCACTGCCGCGTCGAGTGGCGCTCGTGTGCCATTCAGTTTACATATCATATTTCTTTCTTAAGATTTGAATGTTTTATTTATATCTTTTAAGTAAAAAAGTGTTGTCAAAAAATAAGATTAAATATCCTAAAACAAACGAAAACCGACTCAAACTAATACAGACAAAGAGTACCGAACTAAAATCGAGCCGGATGATTTCGAAAAGTGACAAAATGAACGGATCAATTTCGGTTTCAATTTCCAAATTCAACCCTAATTCAAGTTTGTTTTCCTAACGTGACTCATCGGTGATATCAAGTTTTTATTTTTTTTATTTTGAAGCGTTGTTGGATTTCATTGATGTATACTATTATACTTTAAATCATCGCCGTGTCCATCCATTACCTATTCAATTCTGATTTAGTTCCTTAGATTTATTTGATATATATGTGTTCATGGTGGGTGTAGACTGACAGGTGATAAGAAATTAAGAGTGGTGGCCGATCAAAACTAAGGAAAAAGTGTTGGGATTTTATTAACTATACAACTCTTTGTATCTAAAATGGATGTTCATAATGTGAAAGGACCTCAAATTAATTTATTCAAAACTTAGGGTTTAAAGTATAAATAATTAAAATTCAATTTAATTAATCCTAGTAAAACTCAACTTCCCTTAAAAAGGGATGAACATTTCGAAACCCTAATTAAAAGTCGAATTCGACTTCCCCTAGGAAGGGGTCGAATTCCAAACCCTAATCTAATCCAAAAACGTTTAATTAAATACCTTTTAATAAAGCATGAGCATCCTTAATTAGTTCCGATTAATTAATTAAGCAAGTAAATTAATCTAGTTTAATTCACTTATGCAATAATTAATTAACCTAACTAATTATATATGCGAAATAAGTTAATAAAACAATTAACTAATTAATTCCCTAATTGTGATATATCATGCATGTAATATAACCAACTAATAAATAAACAAAAAAAAAAAGAAACCTAACTTCTTTGTAGAAACCTGGAGACAAAAACTTTGTCACGTACTAGAGCCCAAGTGTAGGAACTCCTCTAAAGACTCGTACACACGAACGGTTCTTCGGCACTTATGTAAGTGCTAGCTATAACTCCACGTTATAACTGAATACCCACCGAATATAAAATAACTAGAAAAGCTAGCTCAAAATTCTACTCCAAAGGGAGAAGAATTTCGACCCATGCTTCAAAGAGGAGATTAGATAATCAAATTGAAAAAGGGTTTTAGGTCTTTATTTTTAAGAATAGAAACCCCTTACATTTCCTTATCCCAATCAATGTGGGACAAGGAAACATTCTTTACCCTTTTTCCCTTTTCTCATGGCCAACCTACTGTGGGTCCCCATGGGTCGACTCATGGTGCTTGATGTCCAATCCCCCTTTCAACCCGACTCGCGTTTCTGACCCGCTTGTCATTTCCAAATTTATTTTTGGAAACTTTCTAAAAACCAATTTTAGAAACTTCTAGTTATTATCTTTTACAATGGATATTTGTTATAAATATAAAATTCAACTAAGCCCTCCCCATTCTTCGCGTGCGACCCTAAAAGTTCATAGATATGAGGCCGTATAAATATATTGAAATATTCTCATAATTTCAACAAAAAGAGAGGCTAATCAGAGGTGGCGATGGGAGAACAAAAGGCGTGAATCGGACTAATGAAGAAAAGAGGAATCAGATCGGGAGAAAAGGTGGTAGAAGTGAGGCGGGGAAAGAAGTTGACAGACGGGGATGACGTTTGTCGATTGGAGATGGTGTGATTTAGGTTTGGAAAGTTGAAAAATGTGTCAAAAGCGGTTTGAAAATAAGATTGTGAGTTCTCAAGGGTCGGAAGGACACACGCTTCCACATCGCAAACACATTAGGGGTCGAAAGATTTGCAAGTCACAAGCTCCTCGCGATCTCCCGTTGCAAGTGGTTTTTGTTTTTCATAATCGCATGCTCCTCCTTTCGATTTTGTTAGATAACTTTATTAATTTTTTTTAGAGAAAGTCTTTTTTATTCCTTTGTCTCGAACTTCGTGAAGAACTTCATTCTATCTCTCCCTAGTTACGAACAAAAAACTGGGGCTACGACTGAGTTGTACACTCCATTGGTTTCTACGAACCCTTCTTGATTCTGAATCTCGTTCGCGAAGGCACCGGACTTTTGACGGGCCAACCCTTTTTATGCGCCGTTTTCCCAAATAAGCTTTGTTTCTCTGGGCGCTAGGCGCTTTCGTGATTCACGAGAAGGAAAAAAAATAAGTGAAAGTGGTACAGTCTTCGGTTTATTTTTGGGCACCGAGTTTTTTTTTTTTTTTCTCATTTTCGAAATTAAATCAGATATATACCAACTATACCCCTATTGATCTTGATCTTGTTAAAATTAAAATATGAGAAAATGCAACATATAGTCCCTATGGTTTGTTACATTCGCATTTTGCCCTTTGTGTTTTTTTGTTATTGTAATTGGTCCCTGTCTTTTTCGTTTTTGTTGCCATAAGTCCCTGATACTAACTTCTTTTATAGATGCTTAAAAAAAAAAAAAATGAGAGCATATCGTTTAAGATTCCTATTTCACACGTAATTGATAGATATGGATACCATGTGGCTTAAAATTTGATGTATATAAGGTTTGCGAAATTGATAGATATGGATTCTAAAACTTTGTTTTATCATGAATAGTCCTTGTGGTTTGGATATCGACGATTATACCCTCACGTGGTTTGCACAAAAGTGTTTTAATGGCAGAAACCAACAAAAGTTAGTGCCAAGAACTCCTGACAACGAAAACGAAAAAGACAGGGATCAGTCGTAACGAAAAAAACACATGAGACAAAATACGAATATGACAAACCACAGTGACCATTTATTTACATTTTCTCTTAAAATATAAATAGTTATCCATCTAACCGAACATACAAAAAGAAACAAACTATAGCGATATACTTTTACTTGGCCATAAATTAAACATGATATATTATTATGCGTTACTTCGTCAATAATTTACGTCATCTAACAACCACATTTCCAATATACTTTTGCTGGAAAAGTTGGGTCCAGCCATCCACCCACGACATATATTATCTTCATTCTGACCTTTCTTTTATTTTCATTTATTTTTATAATCACCTTTATTTTTATTTTCCACTTTGCCAGCCTAAACTTGAAAGCGAAATAACGAATATAGAATTCAATACAATATCAGCTATGGTAACACGTAATAAATCATAATCATAAAATAAATAAAAAGTTACACTAAACATTATATAATTAATCAAATTGACAATAGCTACCCCTCAACTTTCATCAATCTTCACATAGCCCCCCAAACGCAATCGGTTTACACCGCCATAGAGAAACATGACGTCATCATCACACCTCCTATAACCTCTTCATTTCTGTACCTAATCTTGGCGCCATATTACCGGAGATGTGAACGCAAAGAATTCATTTTTCTTAACCAAACAACGTCGTTTTGTATCTCTCCAGATCATGATTTTTTTTAATTTTTTTTTTATCAAACCTTAAGAATCTTCGCCGCTCTAACGACAGGATTCTCACGCGCAATAGCTTCACGTCCGGCAGCTTTATAATCGTAGCTACAGTCATGTCGATCGGAATATCGATGTTCCGAACAAAACATCTCTCCGCACCGGCACCGGAATCCGATCAATCCGACCTTCTTTTTACAACCGGAACACCGATTTACCACTCGCCGTTTCAAATCGTTTCCGATTACCTCATCTAAAGGTTCAATCGCTTCCGATCGTCGTTTTGTACTTAGATCTGGCTTTTTTGTCGAGTCAACCGACGTGGATCGAAAGTCAACGAGAACGCCGGCAACGACACCGCTCTTTGGATCGGATCTATCGGGTGAAGATCTACGGTCATCGGAAGGAGAAAGCTTAGAAGAAGCGGCGGAGATAGGGGGTGAGCATAAGGTTATTGTTTCAGGTACTTTGAACTCTGTTTCTTTTTCATCTCTCTTCTGAGCCATATCTTTATTTTTTATTTTTGAGAGATAGAGAGAGATAGGGAGAGATTGTTGTTTTTAGAGAGAGAGAAAGAAGTTGAGGGAGAGATTGGAATAATAACTTTAAGGAGGTCTAAAAAGAGGTTGGCATTGAAAATGAAATGAAGGTAATAGCCTAATAGAAACTACTTTAATCACTTCTGACAACTTGAAAAGAAAAATATATAAAAATGAAAAAATAATATATTATTATTTTAAATATATTCTTTTAGATTCTCCTGCAATTCTAGGTGAATTTTACAATTTATGTTTTCTGAAAAATGATGCTCATAACTAAATAGCCTAATAATCTTTTTAAAATATTAAGTAATGATATGTGGTTACCACTAATTCTTTTTTCTAATATTCTCCCTTGATTTTTTCACATGTCATGATCTCATGGTTAGGAGGATTATTAGGCTATTTGGTTAGGAGGATTAATCATTCCTCGTGGTTTTTTCGTTTCGCTCTGTAATAAACTATAATATTGATATGTATCGTTTATAAACTTGTAAAAATTTTCATTTAATCTTTTAAAATTATTTGTTATAGCCGATTACATTCTATTTAGCCGACGAGACAACTTAGCATGTTATGATGTAAAAGCTTAGCTGTCAAATATATTTGTATTTTTGTATACGCATGCCTAACTTACTTTTTTGTTGATGTGTATCACCCATAAATCTGTAAATTTTATACATGGTTGACCAAACTTGCTATAGCCAGTAGAATTGGTTAAAATCTTTTTCTTATTATTTAAAGTAATGATATGGATATTAGGTGTGTATTATACTGATGGTATGGGTTATAACAAATTTAGCATTCTTCATCAAATATAAACGTGGTTCCATCTTTATTAAATCAACAACCATCAGATGAATAATATGTGGTTGGCCATTTCATCCTGACGATGAAACAAACAGTAAGACGAAACAGCCAACAACATATGTTTCATCCGTTTGTTGTAGATCTAATAAAGATGAGATCAAGTCTGCATTTCACAAAAAATGTTGAACTATTAAGATCCATGTCATCGATATAATAAACACCTAATCCATATTCATAATTTAAATAATAAGAATTAGATTTTAAACAGTTCTATCGGCTATAATAACTACTTTTGGTCAAACAAGTACAAAATTTATAAGTTTGTGGATTATACATATTAATAAAAGATAAATTAGGCAAACTTATATAAAAAAAAATTACATTTAACAAATAAGCTGCCATGTCATTATCAGCTAAGTTATCACGTCAATTAAACAGTAAGAGTGAACAAAAACCAAACCAAAAACATAAAAACCGATAGCCAGAAAAACAAATGTTTTTTGGTTTTTCAATTTTTAAATAGCAAAGATGCCATAAAAAAAAATAGGAACAATTTTTAAAGGTTACATCATTATATGGTGTCGGAAGACGCCCCATATGGGATGTCTCACTCCCTTCATTTAGGCTCTTAGGAATAAGGCGTTTCTTCCATGTGGCACGCCCAAAAAGCGCGTGGAACACTCGATACACCACCCCCAGGGGCGTTCCGGGAAAAAAATTGTCCTCCTCGTTCGATTATGAACGCCTCTTTTCTTCTTCCTTTTTCTTGGGACCAAACAAACTTTCCACTTTACTAGCTTCCTATTGGTCTCATTTTGGTCATTTTTTTTTTATAAAAAAAAAAACTTGTATAACTAGGGGTTATGGAGAACCTTTTACTCGAAAAGGAACCCTCAATTTTAATGAAACTACGCGTGGCAAAAAAAAAAAAAAAAAAAAAGGGGTTTCTTAGAATCCCTTACTCCCGTAGGCCGTAGCCTTATAGACCATTATTTACTATTCTCTTAAAAATTTAATGATGCTATATTTTAAATTTAACAATTGGTTTCTGCTGCAAATAAATTTGAAGAAAAATACATCATCAGTTGCGTCATATTCCTGCATGGTAGCCCCATATGGCAGCATAGCCATTTTTTCTGGTTTTTGTTTAGATTAAATAAGGAGACATGCGTTACGATTTCGAAGTTGGCGAATAACGTATGATAGAACCTGATGTAAAAAACCTATTATTCTAATCCAGAAATTATATGACTTATATAATCTATTAATGATTTGTTTGTTCATTTCGTTATTTATTTTGCTATGTGTAAATCTCATTTTTAGATATTACTACGCATCACGCAACTTTAAAGAGCTTTTGGAAGTTTAAGCTTATGTTTCTTATAAACTAAATTCTATAAACTTTGTTTAAGGTACAAATAAGCTTTTAAACAAATAAACACAAAATATATACATTGCTTGACAAAAGCCCGCCAATCCACCGACCACCATACTACACCTCTAGTTATAAACTTATAATCAATCCTCCCTTTTTTTTTTCCAGGAATGATTTAGATCGATCAGATATGGACTCATGAAACTATATTCACATTCATATTCATTTATATCTTATCATCCATTATCATAATTATACTTATATAGTTTGTTTTGTTATCTATGTCCATTGTATAAATCAAGTACATGGATGGATATCTAATGAATATCGAGAAATTTGTTCCCTAGAGAGACATTTAAATATTTTCTTTACGGTAGATGCAATACCTATATAAGCTAAAAATCCAATTAGCTTATTGGTATCCATATTGAATATTTGTACAATTAGTCTAATGGTTGATTCCCTCAATACGAGTATTATAAGCTAAAATCTTTAAGCTACTTTGATATTATTATATCGGAGAGATTAAATGAGAAGGTTGCTTAAGAAGCTATCCAATGGGTTCGTTCGTGGTGGACAGACGAGTTCACACCATTGGGTGGGACTCGTCCCCCACTCGTTCGATACACCTGTCTATCACGTTCGTTCTTCAAGGGACGAGTAAATGGAGCGTGTTTGTTTATTTTATTATTATTATTTTTTTCTAATCCAACGGCTATGTACAAAGAAGAAGGCAACAAATTTTAATTTTCTGAAATTGGCAAACTAGACCTCTCTAATGACCGTTTTGACCAAAACTAGTTAAAAAAAAGTGACACTTTTAGTCCTTAACGGCTAGTTTTTCACATTTCCTATATATACATCTCCATTGAAGCAGTAGAACATACCAATCTTTCATTATTCAGTTATATTACTACATACCAATCCATTTTAACAAAAAATCATGTCAAACTTCACACAACCAAAGAGCCGACGATTTCTTTAACGCTTTGAACGATATGAATCAATCGTTCTCGAACCAACCACCACCCCAACTGTTCATTCCACATCCAAATGACCCCCGTTTTCAACAATTCATGGCAGCTTATCATGCTCAAGTTGCCTCTCCACAACCCCTCAATTTCTACCATGGGGGCTCATCGTCGGCAGGAGGTTTTCAACAACTCGATCAACAATCCTTTCCCACACCACCATATGTCCCCACACTCGAATCTGTTACCAAACACCAATCCATTCCCGAAACACAACCATAGGGTAGAAGGGTCAAAACCATGGCCAAACACACGAAGAAAGACAAACAACCAAACCAAAAGGACATGCTGGAAACTCGTCACATTGGACCGAGTTGGAAATGAAAGTTCTCACAGAGTGTTGGGTCGATGCTTCAAAGGATCCAGTATACGGCAAAGACCAATCAGGCGATTCTTTTTGTAGGAGAATCATAGATAACTACAATGCAAGATTCCCCAACAACCAAAGAAGAGCCAATCAGATTAGTAGCAAGTGGAGAAAGATCAAAACAAATGTTTCAAAGTTCAATGCAATTTGGAAAGGTTATGGTGGGCACCGGATTAGCGGGGAGAACGATGCCCAAGTCATGGAATAAGCGCGTTCAGAGTACTTTTCTCAAACCAAAACTCATTTTACCAAGTATAAGTGTTGGTTGCTTGTGAAAGATAGGTCAAAGTTCTTCGCTCCATCCGCTCATGATGTTCTGGGGCGAAGCATGTATAAAAGGAAAAACCTTTTTAATGTTGTTGATAGTGAAGAAGAGGAGGAGGAGGAGACCCAATTCGAGCCTGTGGACCTTGGAGAGAAAGACCTTTTCGGTCCGGATACGTATACGCACCCCCTATTAAGTCAAAGGCTTCACGAACCTTTACGTCTTTCGATGTCGGGTCTTCTCTTTCTTCATCTTCCGACCTAATCGCATGGCTCGACAGAGTTGGGTGTAAAAAAGAAGCAGTGTTGATGAAGAACAACAATCTTTGGCGGTCATTCGTGAGGATTTAAGGAAGTGCACCATGTACTCGGCTCTTTCGTTCATGGGCCGAACAGAGTGTGACGAAGAGGAGAAGAGGTTAATTGGGGAAGCCAAGAAGAAATTGATGGCGGAGTGCAAAGGTTTCCTTTTCGGCGACAAACGACAATTAGTTTAGCTTTAGTTTAATTTTTAAAAATAAAAATGTCGTGTTTCTTTTTTAATTGTACTTTGTTTTTTTATGGTCTAAATGTATGTTTTTTTCTATTTTTAATGAAGTTATGTGTTTTATTTAAAATTTGTGTTAATGGAGTAAAATGTGTTTTATTTATATTATGGAGGGTTACAAGTGTAAAGTTTAGATAAAAGAGTAAAATTAAATAATTGGTGGGTCCAAGACTAGTACTTGAGGGATGAGTGTATTGGGTATGTTTTGGGGGGATTAGTCCATGGAGTGTTTTTTGTTGATGTGACCCTGACAAGGACTGATTCTTGAGAGATGAGTCTTATGGGGTGTTTGGTAGAATAGAATGAAAAGGAGGGAATGAGAAAAGGAATTACTTCCCCTGTTTGTTACATGATAAAAATGGAATAAATGGTTCACTTTAACATTCTCTTTCCCTACTTTGTATTCCTCACAAAAAGTACAAGAATGGAGAGGAATGAAAAATAGTAAAGAGAACTTATTCTAGTGTGAATCAAGAATGCTAACATATTTTCTCTCTCATAGTTGCTGTAGCTATTTCTTTTTACAGACTTTTTTTATTTTATGCAAAAATTAGATCAAATCAAGTAAGTGTATATGATATATATTTACCATATATATATATATACTAATTTAATTTTTTTTTTTTGCAATCTGTTTAATCTAGATCTTTACTATTTGGTCGATTCATACTCCGATCACTTTCAGAAACCTCTATCTCTTCATTCAATTATTTAGTAAGTGTATATGATATATATATACTAATTTAATTTTTTGCAATCTGTTTATTTTAAACTATTTTTTTTATCAATTAAGTTAATTATTTTTTTTCTTAATCTATGTGAAATCATATCCAAAAATTTATTATTATTCATTAAATTATCTAGTATTATTTTAAACTTTTTTTTTTATCTTATATTAGTTAAGTTATTTTTTTTTAACCTATATAAAATCATATACATTAAATTTTATTATTATTCATAATATTATCCGATATATAATATTGTTGAATGAAAGATAAAGTAAAAATTTGCTTGTTGGCTTCATTTCGTTTCCTTTACATTTTGATACAAGCAAACAAGAGATTCAATCTCTAAGATATACCTCAGGTCAATTATATGTTGGCTCCGAATGTGTTTCATTCTTTGAAGTGTATTCTTTTTCTCTCCATTTTCATTCTTTATTACAATTTTTTTTTTTTTTTACAATTCCATTCTACCAAACACCCCCTTAGGTATTGGGTAGTCTCAAAGGTGAAAAGAAAAGAAGATTGATTTTTATTTTTTTTTCCTTTTTTCTTTTTCATTTTTAATTAATTTATTTATTTTTAAAAAATTTTCTAGTGAAACCCATTCTTAAAAAAAATTGAAAAATAAAAAGTATATAAAAAATAAATCCCCACACTGGCCACACATATGTAGATTTGTATACCTTACAAATGTGTAGTAGAAAACTATACAAGTGTAAGTTGTATTTATTTATTAAAAAAATTGATTTTTTTTTAGAATGGGTGTAGATTAAAAAATATATAAATATTTTAAAAGATTTAAAAATTAAAAAAAAAAAACTAAAAAAAAAAATCAAAAAAATGAAACTTCTTTTTGTTCTCTCCTTAAACTACAATCTCTCTACATCTTTACCCTATCCATTATTTTCATAACGGATCATTATTAACTAGTATTATAATGCAATGTCTAGTTAAGCTATATCTGATTGTACGTACGTATTTATTTATGCATGCATGTATGTATGTAAGCCGGGATGAGCAAAAGATCGGAAACCCGAATCGACCCCCGAAGTCCCAACGGGCCGGGTCACGGGTCACGTTTTTAGTGCATTTGTGGGTCACGGGTTAGCCAGGTCGAGTCTGGTGAAGCAAAAAACCGAAAAATTGTGAAAGCAACCCCTGACCTGCCCGAACCGACTTTGGCCATGTCATGGTTCCATTTTTCATGCTCTCGTGGGTCACGGGTTAACCCGGTTCGGGTCGGGTTTCAACTTGTGCACATCCCTATATGTATGTAGGTATATTAGATGGTAAATGGGTTATTTACGTATGACAGATATCCAACCAAATCCGACCCACCAATGGAATTGAACGCCCAAATGCAAATCCGGTTTTAGTCAACTCCGCACATCTATATCTACTTATGGTAGATCGGGTCAAGCGGATATGCATTGAATCAGATGACCAAGGACGGATACAGTATTGGGGCAGTGGGGTCAGCTGTCTCCACTCCAAATTTGGTACAATGTAATATTTTAAAATTTTAAATTGTATAATTGTAATTTTTTTCTAAAAGTAAAAAAATATGATAGAAAATAAATACAAATGTTATGTTCGTTGTCATAAGCTTATTCTTTGGGAGTCATTGGTTATCGAATCATTAATTTTGACATAGATCTTTTTATTGGGAGCATAAAAAACTTGAGTTGCTTCGTTTTTAATAGAAATAATGAAGAAAAGTTTTTTTTTTTTTTTAAAAGAACTTTATCTCTTTGGGTATATAAATGTGTAATACATTAATAGTGTAGTTTTTTGTGGAAAAATTATTTTTGTTCAAGTTATTATATAAATATTTATCACAAACAACTAATTATTATAATCATAATAGTTATGTAGGAAAGATACATATACAAGCTAATTATTTTTAAAATAGTATATTTTTTGGGTTTCTTGCATTATGATCGAATATGTTTTTATTTAATAAGACCTTGTCCGACACGTGTAGTCTTTATTTATTAAAAAATATGATATTTTTAAATATGAGTGTTACACCCTGTGTGGGGAACAAAATTCTTTTGAAGGTCCATTTTCTAATCTCATGTTAGATCCTTTTTTTTACAATATCGGATACAACTCTTATAAGTACGAAAAACAACTTTTAAAATTGTCCCCTCATAATAAAACTTCTGACTTCGTCTCTGCTGATGACCATTGTTGTCTCTATTGGCATGGACATATTTTATGCATGTAAGTAAATTAGAATTCTTCTAATATAAAATTTGTGAGAACAAGTAAACTACTATGTCACCCTTTAGATCAATTTATGTATATCTTATCTTTACAATAAATTTTTGGTCATAAACTAACATATATATATTTATTATAATATATAAAAATTAACCTGATATTGGTATCATCTGTTTTCATAAAAAGTATCATAATAAAACTTATATTAGATGATTAATTAATAAATATATGGTACTTCCCATAGTCTCATATAGGAATAGGTTTATCTGAAATTACTTCACACATTGTTGAGAAACTTGATTGTGGTGGCTCATGAAGATCGACAAATTCTAAGTGGCCCATAAGAGTATTTAAGATTTAAAGATGGATGGTGATCTACTGATCTATGGCCATAAGGCCCAAGTGAGGGAAAATCATATAGTAATTTTTGTAATGACAAACTAATCAGCTCCTACTTATTAAACAGTATATTTCTATTATATTCTTTTAAGTTTTGATTATTCTTTATAACAAAAAACAAAAAAATGAAAGGAACCTAGCCCCGGAAATATTGTCTAAATGATAATCTAAAGTATAGAAAGAAATTAACACATGAGACATCTATATATTCTAGGATAAAAGAAGTCATCGGTTGGAAAATGGAAACATAATATCAGGTATTTAGGGTGTTATATCATTAAGGATTTCATCGGGTCTAATCTCGAAAGTGGTTGATATGGTATACCACAAATTTTCATATGGACAATGAATGTTACAAACAAAGTCGAGATCCAGTTGCTTTATATAACTTAATTATAAGTAAGATGATCTCGAACAATACCGATGAAAATATATCTCAATATCTCATCATGTAAATATACGATTATTATTCATCAACGAATATATACCATGAGGTCACTACTTCATTACCCATTTTTCACGTTGATATAAGTCGAAAAACTACATGAAAATTATATGTAATTCTGGAAATATGAGAAACTAATGTATAGGTGAAGAGAATCGCCATTTAGAGAAGATTTGGAGATATTATTGATTATTCATCTTCTGTTAAAATGGAAAATACAGAGATACAGAATATATATACAAACAAAGAATGGTAACCACTCCTAACCGACTATCTTTCTAAATTAACACTTTCTACCCTTAACTTACTACTTTACAGAATTACAATATCAATCCCTATATTTACATGACTCCACATTTGATTAAGCATTGATGTAGTAAGTGTTGAGTCTTGTGTTTATGTCTTGATCCTTTTGAAATCGTGAATGTGTTGTGAGCCTGATGGATTGAAGGATTGACTTGTATCTCCCCGCAAGTTGACAGTGTGTATGGATCACAAACAGTCAACTTTGATAAACAGTTGAAATAGAGATATCTTGGTAAAGCTTTGGTGAAAATATCAGCAATCTGAGCATGGGATGGAACATACATGGGTTTAAGGAGTCCCTGTTTGACTTTATCTCTGACAAAGTGGCAGTCTATTTCAATGTGTTTTGTTCTTGCATGCTGGACAGGATTGGAGGCAAGAGAGATAGTTGAAGAATTGTCACACATGATGATGGTGGGAGTATTAATTGTGACCTGTAGCTCATGTAAGAGGCAAGTGAGCCAAGAAATTTCACAAGTAGTATCTGCCATGGCTCTGTATTCTGCTTCTGTGGAAGATCTTGAAACCACAGTATGTTTCTTAGATTGCCTAGAGATGAGGATGTCACCTAGGAAGAGTGCATAACCAGTAACTGACCTTCTGGAGTATGGACAACTGGCCCAATCACTATCACAATAGATGTTGAGATCCTTTGAAGGGGATGGAGAAAGAAGAATTCCTTGGCCTGGACAATTTTTGAGATATCTCAGAGCTCTAAGTAAAGCTTTCATGTGGACAGTATTTGGTGCATGTGAAAATTGGCTTAGAGCTTGAGCTGCAAAAGTGATATCTGGCCTTGTGATGGTCAAGTAGATGAGTTTTCCCACAAGTGTCCTATACATTGAGGGATCTTGCAAAGGTTCTCCTGTGTTCTTGTCAAGTTTGACTCCTGAATCAAGTGGAGTGGCTGTAGGTTTTGAATCTAACACTCAAGCTAAAGTGAGAAGTTCAAGGGTGTATTTTTTCTGACCGAAAACTAAACCAGTGGAGTTTCTCAAAAATTCAATACCAAGATATTAATGAAGTGGTCCTAGGTCCTTAATACTGAAAGCAGAATCAAGATGAGCTTTGATAGTATTCAGGTGGGGAATATGGTTACTAGTGAGTAAAATATCATCCACATATACTAAGAGTGCAGTAAATTGAGAACCATTAGTGAAGGTAAATAAAGAAGTATCAACATAGCTTTGTTTATAGCCAAGTTGTAAGAGTGATGCAGTCAATTTATCAAACCATTGCCTGTTGGCTTGTTTGAGGCCATAGAGGGACTTTGTGAGCTTGCAGACAGAGTTAGGAGGTTGAGAAGGGTAGCCTGGGGGAATAGTCATATAGACCTCTTCAGGTAAGTCTCCATGTGGAAAAGCATTGTTAACATCTAGTTGTTCAATAGCCCAATTGTCCTGGACTGCAACTGCCAATAGGGTCCTAACTGTTGTCATTTTGGCAACTGGGGCAAATGTTTCATTGTAATCCACACCTGCCTTTTGTGTGTATCCCTTGGCCACTAGTCTTGCTTTAAATTTGTCTAAGGAGCCATCTGCATTATACTTAATTCTGTATACCCATTTGCAGCCAATTGGGCTTTTCCCAGCAGGTAAGGTGGTGATATCCCAGGTGTGATTGTGTTCTAATGCTCTAAGTTCTATATTCATTGCTTCTACCCATTTTGGGTCTTTGGATGCCTGGACATAAGTATGTGGTTCAGAATGGGAATCAATGTTATGAATTAAGTGTTTTGAAGTGGGATTAAGGTTGAAATGATTGAGATAATATGAGTGATGAAATTTGGTTGAGGTATTATTGACAAGAGATTTTGGCAGGGTATGGTGAAAATTATTGAGTCTTGTGGATAATTGTCTTGTTCTGGAGGATTGTCTGGTAGGATTAATTTGGGTATGAGGAAATTTAGGAGGTTGATCAGGGGGTGTGGGTGGAGGTGAAGGTTGAATGATTGGTGATGGTTGTGTATTTGGTGGAGTTGGAGATGGATTGATAGGAGTAGTTGAAGGAGATTGAGGTGAAGGGGTGGAGATAATTGGTGGAAATGGGAAAATTGGGAAATTGTCAGGATTGGGGTTTGGGTTGTCACAAGTTTGTTTGGTGGAAAAAGGAAAGATTAATTCATGGAATAATACATGTCTGCTGGTGTATGTTTTGGTTGTGATGGGATCATAACGAATATATCCCTTTTGGTCATGTGGATAGCCAATTAAGACAGTGGAGACAGCTCTTGGGGCAAATTTGTCAGTTGATTTTGTGTAGACATAAGCTTGACAACCAAGAGTTTTGAGATGATCAAGATTGGGGGGTTGAGCATGGATGATTTCATATGGGATTTTGTTGTTTAATGTTGGTGATGGGAGTCTATTGATGATATAGGTAGCTGCCAAGATGCAGTATCCCCAAAGATGTTTTGGAAAGTTTGCTTAGAAGTGAATTGCCCTGGCCATTTTAAGAAGATGTTTATGTTTTCTCTCCACTCTGGCATTTTGTTCAAGAGTGTAAGGGCATGAAGTTTGGTGGGTGATGCCATGGGAATTGAAAAATGATTGTAAATTTTCATTGAGAAATTCTGTCCCATTATCTGTTCTGACAGTTTTGAGAGAAGTTTTAAAATGGTTTTGGATGTACTTATAGAATGATTTGAGTGTGGAAATAGCATGATGTTTGGTTGGCAAGAAGTATGTCCAAGTTGCTCTGGAATGGTCATCAACAATGGTTAAGAAATAAGAACATTTATTAATGGTGGGATGCCTATAAGGCCCCCAAACATCCACATGAATGAGTTCAAAAATAGAAGAAGCACGAGAAGAACTAACAGGAAATGGCAATTTGTGGTGTTTAGACAAAGGACAAACATTACAAGTGGAATCTATATTACAATCAACAGAATTGGAAATAGATTTTATTTGTTTGAGGACTGGATAGGAACAGTGTCCAAGTTTGGCATGCCAGATTTGAGCAGTAGCAGCAGTACTGAGAGCAGTAGCTAGAGAGTGAATTTGAGATGAAGTGGCTTCAGGAGAGATGATGTAGAGACCATTACAAAGGATGCCTTGAGCAATCTGTTTGTCATGGTCCTGAAAAATGATAGAGTCATGAGTGAAAGTGACAGAACTGTGGGGTGTGAGCAATCTACTGATGGATAGTAGATTATAAGTGAAGCTTGGTACATAAAATACATTTTTGAGAGTTAAATTGTCATTTAGTTTCACTGATCCAATAATAGTGACAAGGACAGTTTGGCCATTTGGTGGGGAAAGGCTAATGGGTACTTTACATTTGTAAATGTCATGCATGTTTTTAAGGCTATTGCTTATGTGGTCTGTAGCACCACTATCAGATATCCAGGCACCCTTAGACTTAGTTAGGCAACAAGCTATAAATCTAAACTTAGGCATAGAAGTAGTAGTGAAAGAGAAGACACCTCCTGTAGGGATTTGTGGATCACCAGGCTGTTGGTTTTGTTGCATGAAGAACATCACTTGATTGAGTTGGTTCTGCAGTTGGTCAATTTTAGCATTCATGAAAAGCTCTTGGTGTGTTGCAGTAAGGAAAGTGTATGGAGTATCCTGTGAAGTGGAAGGTGTGTTTGCAGCATTGGTGACCAAATTGACAGATTTCCCTTTGTGAGTGCTTGAATTCCTTGATGGTGGTGGTTGATACTTGTTGTGAAGGGGGTGGCCTGGGGGGTATCCAACAAGTTTATAGCATTCATCCTTAGTATGTCCTTCCCTGTGGCAGTAGGTGCAGATGATTCCTTTCTTGAAGGCACTCTTCCTATCAATTTGGAGATTTGATCTTGGTGTGTAAGTTGGTGAAGGTGTAGTGGTGTTGAGAGCTATGGGTGTTGTTGCAGGAGGTTTTGGACTTTCCCTCTGCTTTTCTTCTTGTCTTAACATGCTATAGGCTTTGGAAACAGTAGGGAAATGTTGCATTAACAAGATTTGGCCCCTCACATTGGTATAGCTCTCATCTAGGCCCATAAGAAATTATACCAGTCTTTTCCTTTGTTCTCTAGCACCATGATTCTTTCCATTTTCACAAGTACAGGTGCAGTTACAAGCATATGGTGCCTCTAGTGCTTCTAATTCATCCCACATACTCTTAATTTTGTGATAATACACCTCAATTGGTAAATTTGCTTGGCACAGTTGTGTCAATTCATTAGTGACTTGAAAAATCCTATGGCCATCTAATTGAGAGTAGTGTTCACTAAGTTCTCTCCACAAAGCAAAGGTAGAGCTCACAAAATTCAAGTTATTGCTAATTTCATCAGAAACAGTTTTCAAGATCCAAGATATGACCATATCATTTGTTCTTTCCCATAGAGGTCTTAAGTCAGAGGTAAGTGTAGGTTCAGTGTACTCACCATTAATGATTTTCAGCTTGTTCTTTTCATTGAGTGCAATGGTCATTGATCTCTTCCATGAATTATAGTTTTCAGATCCAGTGAGCTTCTTTGCTATCAGAATAAGGCCAGGATGATCATTTTGATGAAGAAAAAGAGGATGATTAACTGAATCAATTTGTGGTTCAGACGGCGGTGGGTTTGGATTCACCGGCGGCGTAATTGTAGTTGTTACCATTGTGAATATTGATTGAATTTGAGGAAGAAATAGGAGGGAAAAAAATTGAATCAGAAACCCTAAAAATAAAGAAGTGAGAGGTTTTCACCGGAAAAGTCACCGGCGGTGCAGTTAGGGTTTTGAATTGACACCTGAGAAGACGATCAGAGGATTGTAGGACACTGGATTGAAGCAATTAGGGCTTCAATTAAGCTCTGATACCATGAAGAGAATCGCCATTTAGAGAAGATTTTGAGATATTATTGATTATTCATCTTCTGTTAAAATGGAAAATACAGAGATACAGAATATATATACAAACAAAGAATGGTAACCGCTCCTAACCGACTATCTTTCTAAATTAACACTTTCTACCCTTAACTTACTACTTTACAGAATTACAATATCAGTCCCTATATTTACATGACTCCACATTTGATTAAGCATTGATGTAGTAAGTGTTGAGTCTTGTGTTTATGTCTTGATCCTTTTGAAATCGTGAATGTGTTGTGAGCCTGATGGATTGCAGGATTGACTTGTATCTCTTTAATAGGCCCATTTTCGTATCCCAATCGTGGTTTAATTGTTTAAGCCCATGGTCCTTTTGTTATTTTATTATGCACATGAATTTACATTGATTTTTGTACGTGACTACGTAAGTGATGAGTTTGGACTTTCGCTTGCTAATTTTATGGGCCTGAATCCATGTGTAAATATTTCCGAGTATAATCAAACATTTTCAATGTTTGACAAAACTACAACTTGTAGTTGAGGCCTATAGTCGGTACTTGGTAACTTGTACAGTTGTACGGAGCGTTTGTAGCTGGAGTATTTAGTTATGTATTTGACGAATTCAGTAGCTAAAGCTTCACAAAGTGTTTTAGGTCGATCCAGCGATGATATACGGCTTTGGGGTTGGGGATGACGGTATTTGACTTCACTAGTTACTGATTTTGTGTAGTGGCCCGTGGAATTCGTACAAGAAAATGACTTATAAAGATCATAAATAATTATACTAACATAGGTGATTTTTTTAAAAATTTAACTAACTGTATATTAATTAATATGTATGTATATATATATATATCATTAATTAATATGACTTTGTTTTAAATAACAGATAGTGTATTACAAGTTACAAAGTTGTTTATTTTTTAGTTATGTTAAAGTATTAAATACAAAGATAAAATAGTAAAATATCTATATTTAGAATTCAAATCTTAAGACAAATAATTAAATCTTAAATATTTTATAATATAGTATTGATGAAGTTTGACAAAGTATTTAATTCGTCGAGTCTTGAGCTTTAACTCAATAGTTGAAAAACCATCCCCCTTTATAAGAGGTTTTGTGTTCAAGCCTCGGGAAGACATAGGAATTAAGTCCCTTTATGAGGGTTTGGTATGGGTATACTCATGTTCAAGTCTGAGGGGCGGGGTTTACCCTATTAATCGTCGTGCATTCGGGCGGATTATTAGGGGGTTTTCCCCCATCGAGTATTCGAAATAGACATTTCTAGTCCGAGGGAGCTCTCTAGCGCGGACCCGCTAAGACAACGTATGCTAAAACTCCCGCTGTCAAATCGCGACACGAAGTTTCCAGCAAAATTCAGCTTTAAATATATATATATATATATATATAATTGGCCGAGAAGATGGCAAATCTATGGAGGGAAAATATTGGTTTAACTGTAATTCATAGATAATGAATGTCAAATTGTCAACTACTAGCAATGACCACCTAAGATCTTTAAACATAATTACAATCACATTTCAATTTCTAAGTGCTTTAAAATATTCTTTTGTTCATTACTCCCTATCAATTAGTCCATTATGTTAGTGGAATTGAAGGAATTAATTCTTCAAGTTAATTAAGTGGTGAAACCATGGCCGACAAGGATTATCATTAAAGTGTGAAATGCCTTTTTACCTTTGAGAATATATGTTTGTTTCATATGTTGATGTTGATGAAGTCATGAAACAAAAATTCCTGAACAACTTCGCTTAAGTAAATTGCCAGCATGGCATTTTTACAGGAGCAAATGAAGTGTTTTAATTTACTTATGGGTTGGAATGAAATCGTATGGTATATAACCAAAACTTATATCAGTATTGTAGTATTTATTTTTGAAAAACGTAAGATGATGTAAAGTTTACATTAAACGTCTAAGTGAATTGAATTCATCATATCCATCCTTTGTTTCTAGCTAGTGAACTTTATTATGATCAATGTGCGCAAGCGTTATAGTTTCATTTTACTCTTAGACTTAGTCATACTTTGTTAAATAATAATGCAAGTGTTAGTAGTATCAAGGATATTCAATCTCGCTATAAACAAAGTATAAGAAAAGTAGTGGAATATATAAACATCTTACTTTATACTGAGGTAAGAAAGTTTGTTTCGAGAAGAATTTCTAATCAATATATACCCATCTAACAAATGTGTTTTTTGCTCGTGAAGTATAACATAATGAATATGCAAGTATGTAATTAAAAGATGCATTTAATATACCCATCTAGCAAAAATTTTTTTTGCTCGTGAAGTATAATATAATAATATATACTGTATATGCAAATATGTAATGTAACTAATAAGTAATAACATATAACATATCTTATATTATATTACCTAATTAACATAATAATAGACTAAAACTTTTTTGATGAAATTATGTAGTGGAAACTGAAAACTTGTAACCAAGAACACAATTATGAAATACGTAAAAGAAGTTTAATTAAATTTAAAAGGTATCAAAACAAAGTCCATGGTGGGTCATTTATGTCAAACCATAAACATACCCTCAAAGGACACGATTTTGTGTTTAATCGATCAGTGTTTGCGAAAGTCTTTTACCTAAATTTTTACTTTTTTTTTGCTACAAGGAAGAGAAAGTTATATGAATAATAGACTCGCAAGTTGTTAATGCACGATCTTATTATAATTATTTGTTAGCCACTTAATTAATTTAGTTGACTGTTAACTGATTACTCGTAGTAAATACTCATTATGGATTACATGTATTCAGAAGAAAAAGATTCCAGGAATGTAAACAAAGGTTTCCAAAAAGAAGTTTTCCCTAATATTGTAGTAGATATATATAAAAGCCAAGCCGTTGGCGCTTAACTTTTTGCCGTTAAAGATAAGTTAAAAATAATTCGAGTCGTCTAATTGATCGAGTTGTAAACTGTTTACTCATTCTTCTTTTAAAAACATACAATAATTTTATTTGTAAGAGAGTGGAATTTAATTCTTAGTTCAACATTATAAAAATTCCACTAATAAAGGAAATGCATTACACGCCTACACAGAGGATATATTTGATTGGGAGTCTAATCACTTTCTTTGTGGACATCTCACCAAAAGAGTTTATTTATAAAAGTAATCTAATACTTGTATGTTATATCTATACTTTTTTTATAAAACAAATTGTCCCTTCCTCAATTTTAACTTTCTACATTTAAAATATCTAAAATATTCTTAACTTTCAAAACATTCTTAACCCACACACCACATCTACCTAAATTTTAAAATATTTTTTAACCTTATCAATCCAAATTATTTCTGTTCTTTTTTTACTAATTTAAATATTTACACCTAATATATTTAATTAGTTATAATATTTTTAATGAGATTATTTACAAAATACATCTTTTAACCCTTAAAATAACTACACTACCTCTTTTTACATCAATTACTTTCACATTAATAACAACACTGTTACTGCCACCATCGCCGCCACCACCACCATGGTGGCACCACCTATCGTCGTGACCGCCGTTGCATTGCGCTGGTACTCCTCTCGTATATTTTATATTTTAAGGGGCCGTCTATTCAATCAAATTTTAATGAATTTGGTAAAAAAAAATAAAAATCAAGAATAATGTTCTTAAGTTAATATATGAAAATGTGAAATTTCAAACATTGAAAAGACTTGTTTTCATACGCGTCTATCATATGAGACTAATATAGCACTTATTTATGATTCTTTAATAGGGATGGCAACGGGCCGGATATGGTCCGAGTTTTAGTAATCTCAGATCCGGACCTGATTAAATTTTTCCGTCTTAAACCCGGATCCGACGGGTCCCTATTTATTTATTAACCATTGGGTAATGGGTTTTCCTCTGGTAACCGGGGATCCGTTATTATTAATATCTCTTGAAATCCTTCTTTTATTTTGTTATATAGAGAATTGTATTATATAAATTTGATTTTTACGAAAAAATCACCTTACTGGAATTTTCCATTTCTATAACCTCCATCAGTACTGAAACATAAATATCTAACTTCATGATTTTTTCAAGTATGGAATTTATGTCAATGATTTATTTAGAATAGCAATGTTAAACTGAAATGATTGAAGCCGTTAATGTTGAATTAAGACTAGATATTTCATTCCTGTTCAAATAATTAGAAATAAACATATTAGTATTTAATATAACATATACGGGTCGGGTAAACGGGGCCGAGTTTAGGGTATATGGATCGGGTATGCGAGTTTTCATCTAAAACCATACCCGGACCCAGTGGCGGATCTTGAAAGTTTTAGCAGTGGGGGCCAATTTTATTTACTTTTGTCATCGTTATATTCCGGGTATTATATTATGGTCATGCAGTAAACTAAATCGGGTCGGGTCAAACAAAAATAACACTAATAATCTAAGTTTTCTATTCAAATTACCAATACATAGTTTCTAACCAACAAAAAACTACAAAGACTTATGAAAATATCAAGAGAAAATGAGTGAATTGTGGATTGTGGGAGGAAGACCTTGTTACATGGATTGTGGGCTAAAACATAAATTTATGAATGAACTAAGTGAATTGTGGGTTATAAAAACTATAAAGGTAATTTGTTTTTTGCTGGAGCCTAAAACTCAAAAAATGGAAGAAAACCTTGTTACGTGAATTGTGAATTGTGAGCTAAAACAAAAAATTATGAGTGGATTAAATGAATTGTGGGTTACAAAAACTAAAAAGGTAGATTTTATTAGACTATTAAATTTATTAAACATATCAAAAGTTTTTTAAAAATAATTCCTGGGGGCTGACTTAATAGATATAATAAAATTTGGACGAAATATAGATATATTAATACTGCTAAGCGAGAAAGCGGTGGTGCCCCAGGCCCCACGGGCCCCAAAAGATATCCGCCCCTGCCCGGACCCGAACCCGCATGAAAAAATAAAACTATCCCCATACCCGGCCCTATACCCGTTTACCCGGAATCAAACCCGGCCTGAAATTCTTGGGTTTCAGATTTCTTCACCGGGTACGGATTTGTTTGTCATCCCTTTTCTTTAGCGTGAATAATAAATAAACAAATCATTCTTAATATTTTTTCTATTAAATGTGTAATCTTAAATGTTATGTAAGTTACATACACAATAAAACTCTGATTTCTTTTTTTTTTTGCTTAATAAATTAAAAGTATTCATACTGCTTAGAAATTTATCTCTGAGTCTTGTGATACGCAAAGTGTTATTTTAACAGTGAAAGTAAGTAAACATCTAACGTCTCAATGTTGTTTTTTATGAGTTTAATTTTAATATTTAACGTTGTGTAAAAAGTAGGTTGAGATGTAAACAACTTTATTTTTGTAAAGTAAAGCAACTGTACCAAAATAGATGTAGACAATCTTTGCGTTAAGTATTTGTATTTTAATTACAAAGACTGATGTTTTTTTTAAAAAAAGTTAGTTTCGATCCAGAGATGTTGCAGACAATTTTAACCAGCGATTTGTTGGACTTCCAACCCCTTCTTTATGGAAAATACCTTGAGATGAGAAACCCAATACTAGAACCCGAAACCTGAAAAAAAAACTTACCTTCGAAACTCACATAGTAAATTTAGAAGATATCTCTGGTCAATTCATCTGAGTGAATTAAAGTTGGTTCACAAAGAGTGATGTACATGGAACCAAATTCCTCTGTAGTTATTACGTATGTTCTTATTTTATTTTGAAAAGTACGGGTAATAACTAGCCAAACTCTAGAAATTTACTAAATCTTTAAATATAAATCATAATTTATTCTTATAAATTACTAACATATAGAGATTAGTTTTTTTCCATGCAGGTCGACACCAGCATATTGTTAAAGTAATTAGATAAGGGATCATGCAGGTCACTAACATTGTCCTAAAAGCAATCAACAATTCACAAAATCCAAGTTTACCATGTTATTAACGAATTTAAAATTCCGATGTTGGTGCTTCCCACATGCTAAAATTCTTTGGTTTTTGAAATTTCATTATCGATAAATTAATTTATTTTATCACATCAAAAATTAAATCTACTTATTTTGTCTCCCAATCGGTTTTTAATTATGCCAAGTTACATTGTTCGGTTGACTATTATATTGATTTTTTTAAGGTTAATTTATTACTCTTTTAGCTTTTATTGGACATAAAACGAGTTTGATATATCAAGTCTTGGTAAGGAGAGTACGTTATCCTTTGAGGGATTTAAGTAAGGGTATCTACTCATCGAGAGGTCTTTATAGCGGATCCAGTTAAGACATTATATCTTATACTTCACGACATTCGTGAGTAATTTACACCTAAAAAAAAATTACAAACATAACAACGCTAATTTGTTTAGCTGATAATTTAGCTAAGTGTTCTTAATTTTAAATCGTCGAACAACAGGCGATGATGGTATCGAAAGTAGAGAATATAGTGAGTAAACTCTTAAATTGAAATTAATTTATCCTTGCTCGGATATTAACTCATTGATTTAGGGATATATGAAACAAGGAATTGTAGAAGTGCTTCAATCGAGATTTCAAAAGGATAAGGGCTTCGATCAATACCTTCACGATCACCTAAATCAGCTTAATTATAGAGTATATAGACAGATAAAACAAATAACAATCAACATTATTTTTGCTATTCAATGATCTTAAGAAAGTCATATGATCCATAACATATTCATGTATTAGTTTGCTACAATATGTATGTATGTGCACGAACGATATATCAAATATATCCAGCCTTGGTTGATTCGTTGTACGTGGAACTTATGGGTCTGATTTCTATTTTTATATATATTAGATATATATGTTTCAACTGTATATATTAAATACAAATACAAATATTATTTGCAAAATAAAAACTAGAAGTACAGATGAAGAGAATCTAATGCTCAATTATTTCATCGTTTATTTTATAAGTTGTTGCATGTTGACAAATACTTATACGGTTTTAAAATTCTATAAAAAGGGAGTCAATTATTTAAAAAATAATTTGTGTCATTTATATTTTCATTAATAATCGATTAAAATAATATTGTTGGACAAAAAAAACAAAGGATTGCTAGAATAATATATGCAATAATACGAGAATTTTGAATTTGCTTTGGAGTGCATATGGAACTACAGCAAATGACGTTCGTGATGTTTTGGGCCTTTTGGCCGTCCTAGCTAGTTATGCATATGATATTGACCTCTTGTACATTACTATTATCGAAAGCTAATGTAAAAATAGTTATATTAGTTAGAGAGATACTCAAGTTCTTAGGTGGCTTGGCCAGGGGTATCTTATAAATTCACTATGTGGGCTCCGGATGTGAGTTTTCCCCAAGGTCTCATGTTCGAGTCTTGGGTTTCTAATCTCAAGGTATTTTCTATGAGGAGGGAGTTGGAGGTCCAGCGATTTGTTGGTTAAAATTGTCTCCAACAATCGAAACTAACTTTAAAAAATAAATAAAATACTTACATTAATGAGGTGAAAGTAAGCTTATATAATTAGGGAGTCGTATATTAAATTAACGAAGCCTTGTATCATACATTCACGAGATTTTTCCTTTATATGCGAACGTCAGATAGCCAAACAATAAAGTATCTTTTATACTCATATATAACAACAAATTTAATATAAAGTATCTTTTATACTCATATATAACAACAAATTTAATAAGTATATATATAATATTACAATCAATTTATTATATATATATGGGAAAGGTGAATATAAAACGGTCCGACACCTAAGCTTAGGTGTGGAATTCTTCATATACAATTTTTTTAATATTTCTTGATTAACGAATAAATGCTTGCCCCTCATGAATTTTATGGATTAATAAAACAATATGTGAGTGTTTCACACCTAAGCTTAAATACCTAACAACCTTATATTTTCACCCCATATATATATATATATATATATATATATATGACAACCTTATAATATGTATATATAATTTGTTTAGTTTTTTTTACAAGCAACATGAGAAAGAGTAATTATATACTTGTGTGAAAATCCTTGTACCATTGAGCTACTATTTGCTCGTTGGTAAGTATATACTCGTAACATTTTGATTTATAGACTTGTATTTTCGTATATATATATGTTAGAAAATGTCTAGTGGTGAAACCACATGAATTAAAGTTAGTCATGACTTCTTCACAGTATTTATAAAATTTTATTTTTAAATACTATTTTCATATACAACTTTAGCCTAAAATTAATTGACTTATATGTAAAACTAGAGTGGTGCCCGTACGTTGCAGCGGCGACGATCTATAGCGCGTCAGATGTCATAACGGTTTATAGCGTTCAGGTTTATTTCATAAGATGCGTCAATGCAACATCTAATCTTATCTATTGTCCTAAAAATAAGTCGCGGATTAGGTGCAAAAAATAAGGAAATAATGAAGTGCAAAACTAATCGTAAAAAATAACCAATTACAATTGTATGAAACATACAATTGTAAGGGAAGAGGCCAGGGTAATTAAAAAATTTAATAGTCAAAGATTAAAATTTAATACAAATATAAAAAAAGACATAATTGTTTAGTAATTTCGTGAGTTATAAAAAAGTAATTATTGTTTAAACATTTTGTGACATAATCTATGACAATTAAGATGTTTTTTTATTATCCGTAGCAATAATTTTAGAGTTGAATGGAGTATTTTTATAATAATAGGGTTTCTAGGTAATTGTGGAGTTTTTTTTAAGGGTAATTTTGGAATTTTAGAGATAAGGTATGTGAAGGTAGTATAAATTAAAAGGGTATATTGGACAATTCAAAGGTAGAGAGTTAAATGGAGAATGGGTAATTTGTTTATATATGGAGTATAGATAAATATTTTTGACCGTACGACACTATAAATGAATTCTTAGCTAGGGCAATGTAAGGTGATGAAAAGGTGTTTTTTTTAGTGAAAATAATCTTTAGAAAAAGTTGATATTATTGGGTTAAAATGTTAGTTAAATAGTTTTTTTTTTATGAATTTATTGAGAATCTTCAACCCCTTTAAAAAAAATTAATTTTAAATGATAATTTTGTTTTTTTTAAATTTCTATAAAAAAAATAATAAATTAAAAAGTTGTATAAAACTTTTTACAACTTTTTACCGCTCTTAGTTATGACAATAATGGAAATTTTTTTTGAAACAGTGATTTGGGAAGGGTGTTTTGTCAAACAAGTTTTCGAAAAAAAAAATTTATACAACAAGGTAAACCGGCTTTTGAAAAGTCGGGTTCAGAAAAGTAGCCTCAAAACCGGTAATTCAAAAGCCGGCTTCGAAAAAGTACACCCGAAACCGGCTTTTCAAAAGCCGGGTTCAGAACTTGCAGGTGATGTGACAAGACGCAGACAAGAAGACGACTAGCTAGAGTGGTCGATGGCTCAAAGTTCGAAACCGGCTTTTCAAAAGTCGGGTTCGAAAGTAGTATATATATATAATTCGGCTTATGCTGCTTCTTCTTTGTAAAACTACAAAATTAAGGATATAGACGACGGGTATGAACTTTACTACAAAATGCCTCCCTTCCAAAATTATCAAGGCGGTGGTCCAAACCAAGCTTACAATCATTAATTTTGTAGTAAAGTTCATACCCGTTATCTATATTCTCTTTACATTTCGCTTTCAATGCATGAAATGTTACTGTAGGAGGTGATGATGGGTCTGATGACGAAGAAGAAGCCATAAGTTTCCCTTTAAAAAATAACTTATGCTGATACACTTTTGTAAGTAAGTTATATTATATATAGTTTTACGAAGAAGAAGCAGCATAAGCCGAATTATATATATACTACTTTCAAACCCGGCTTTTGAAAAGCCGGTTTCGAACTTTGAGCCATCGACCACTGTAGCTAGTCATCTTGTTGTCTGCGTCTTGTCACATCACCTGCAAGTTCTGAACCCGACTTTTGAAAAGCCGGTTTCGGGTGTACTTTTTCGAAGCTGGCTTTTGAAATACCGGTTTCGTTTTGAACCCGACTTTTCAAAAGCGGGTTTACCTTGTTGTATAATTTTTTTTTTTCGAAAACTTGTTTAACAAAATATCCTCCCAAAACACTGTTTCAAAAAAATTTTCAACAATAATGAGGTTTTAACATGAAGTCAGATTTCGTTGTTATGCAAAGGCCAAAAACGCATGACTACGAAAAAGAAACTGAAAAAGGAAACCAACACGGACACAAAATAATATATAAATGGACACCCTCACACACACATTCCCTCTCTATATAAATTACACCAAAAAAATCATTTGTAACAACCAAATTAAAATTAAGACCACCACACCCGTACAGCTCCAAAATATGCCATCACCGCCTGACCTCCATTTTCACAATCTCCGACCCATCAAACTCCTCGGAACCGGTGCGACCGGCACCGTGTTCCTCGTTCACGATCCTATTTCCGACCCTCACGCCTGCTCTCCATTCGCTCTCAAAGTAGTCGAAAAATCATCACATTCCACCCTGAATCGCGCCAACTCAGAAATTTCCATCCTCAATCACCTTTCTCACACCCCCAACCCATTTCTACCTTACTTAATCGGGTCATTTGAAACCCATGAATTCATTGCATGGGCCGTTCCTTTTTGCCCGGGTCGTGATCTTAACATCCTCCGTCACCGTCAACCCGACAACGTTTTTTCGGTCAACACTATCCGTTTCTACTTAGCTGAAATTGTGTGCGCGTTACAACATCTTCATAGCTTGCAAATCGTATACCGTGATTTAAAACCGGAAAATATTTTAATTCAAGAATCGGGTCACGTGACTCTCACGGACTTTGATCTCTCCAAAACATTACAACAGCAGCCTTGTAATAATAATGTGATGTCACGTGCTTCCGGGTTAAGAAAACAGAAAACCGCACGTGTGTTGCCCGTGACACGTGGCGAGAGATCAAACTCGTTTGTTGGGACAGAAGAATATTTGTCGCCGGAAATGGTGCGGGGCGATGGTCATGAATTTGGTGTTGATTGGTGGGCGTTGGGAATACTTGCTTACGAAATGTTGTATGGAACGACGCCGTTTAAAGGGAAGAATAGAAAGGATACGTATGGGAGGATACTAACGATGCAACCAAAGTTTAACGGCAAGTTAACGACGTTAACGGATTTGATAAGTAAATTGTTAGAGAAAGAGCCCACGCGCCGTCTTGGGTATAGGACGGGCGCGTGTGAAATTAAAGAGCATCCGTTTTTCTATGGTTTGAGGTGGGATATGTTAACGGAAGTTGTACGGCCTCCGTTTATTCCATCAAAGGATAACGTTGAGCTAACGGGGAATGATGTTGGCGTTAGTATAAAGGAGTTTTTTCGGAAGGTGAAGGAGCCCCCGGCGTTGGCGTTAGATTCTTTGTCGTGCAACGTTTCATTAACGGAGTTTTGACGAACGCACGTGTGGATGTTGATATTATTGATCCAGCTGTATATATACATAATATATACTCGTAACAAATAATTGTACGTATAGGATTTATATATGCAATTTAATGTTGGAAGAGAAGAAAAGAAGTAGGATACGCATACGCTCGTGAGGTGGCGCGTGAATAAAGGGAGGTTGAAATGAGTCTAAAAAGTAAAAAGAGAGGGTAAAGTTTAGGATAACTTTGTTTGTTAGTAATTAAAAGGCTTCAAACGAGGTAAAATAGTGTCCTTTTTACATGTTAATCAATGAGTTGTTTAACTTTTTCATTACTTTGTCGACTATGATTTGATATTTGATGTAAATAATATTGAGGAAAAACTGGTAAAGATGAATGTTGATTTGCTTTTTGTTTTTGTAAAGATATCTTAACACTTCTAAAGCATCTCAATTTAGCAATTTTAGCCTTAGACTTTTAGTAGCTTGTAAGAATTGTCGTTCAATCATAGATATACATTATTATTATATAGTTTGTATAAGATATTGATAAAATTATTATGTAAAGATACATTAAACTTACTTTTACGTGATAAATAGAAAAAGTTAGTACTTAAATATAAAATAGAAAAAAATTAGTACTAAAGTGTGACAGATTGACAGTTGTTAGTTGTATTAGTCCATCAGAACATACCAAGAAAGCCCAATAAGTTTTGGGCTAGACTTTAGCCGCACGCCCGCACCTAAAGACTCGAAATCTTGTACCTAGAGACTACGCATTCGATCAATCTACATACATTATAATATGATCTCATATCTGTAGTACGAAGTTATTAAATTAGACGTGTGTGCATGTCAGAACTCATTTAATAATACGTACATAAATAATAAACACATTATTCTTAAGTACCACAGCACGGATTGAGATTTTAATTTCAAGTTAGATATCAAGTATTAATGTTTATTCAAGAAAATTAATTTCCCTCACGTTCATATAAAATTCACACATATTTAATTTTACGTCGTTCACCTTAAGGGGGTAAAAGTAATAGTACACGTTGGTTGATTTCTTGATGAGTCATCTTATATAAAGTTGAACTATTAAAAAAATATATAATTCTATAATAGATTGGAACGTGCTCAAATTGAATAATTATGCAAGTTTAACAAGTTAATATGACTTCTTATGATAGTTATATGTTTTTGGCTCCTTTTCAGCACTATAGTAGTATAGTGAGTGGTGACATTAGTTTCCTTGTCTTCTAAAACTACTATATATATATATAATATACTTCAGATAGACGTACGTGGGATTATTATTAGTATTATTTTTATTGAACAGCCGTAAGTGCGATTTACAACACACGTTTGTAAGTTACATTCTAAACTAAGGAAGAAGGGGTGCGATGTGGTCTCATAAGTCAAGACAGACATATCTAATCTTTTACTAACAAGTTGGAGATGAGGGGGATTGAGATTTCCTAAAGTTATTTTCTCAACTTGACTCAAGTTGGGAAGATCTTGAACCTTGATTGAAAATCAAGGAACAAGATTCAAAGATAAGGGCCAAGATTACTCTAACATGACTAGTCATGTTAGAGTAACTTGAGGGAATCCTCTCCCGAGATGAGGTTGATCTTCTACTTTCGTGGTTCCCTGTGAACTCAACTGCATCTAAAATATTGTCCCAAATGTATGTGATTGACTTTGTTGATATTTATTTTTGGTAAATTGCTGAATTTCGGGTTTACTAAACTTAGTTTTTGTAAACCTTTTCATATCAAAAGGTCAAGGAAGAGGTCGTAAAAATGGTTCAGGTCAAAAGGTCTAATTTTGGTACTGGTTAGGTCTGGTTGATCCAAATACTTCCTCAGTTGTTCTTAAGTTTTTCATAAATTATTAATGTAAAACATGACTACAACACCTATAAATTTCAGTAGTAATCTAATGTTTCAATTAAAATGGTTTAGGAGTTTCGAAAGCTCATTCCTTTATTTTACCTTTGACCTGTACAAGTTCAAATATGACTTAAAAGTGACACATTGATTACAAAAAGCTAACCTCATAAGCATTGATAATGTCCTCGAATTTTTGTTCAGCTCCTGCTTCTCTGGAAAATGACAAACAAGATGGAATTTTTTTTTGAAGTGTTCATATTTAATACTCATTTTGTCAAACAAGTTTTTGGGAAAGAAGATTCATAAAACAAGTAAATCCGGCATTAGAAATGCCGTACTCGTACACGTAAGCTCAACCCGGATGTAGGAATGTCGGATTCAAAAACTTTTTCGTACGTATAAAAATATGAACACTTTTTATAAATGTGAAGGAACAGAATTTCCAGATTCGAAATCAATCCGGAATTCCAACTTCCGGATTCGTTGGTGTCAGGCTCTCAATCCGGCATTCCAACTTCCAGATTTATTCAATCCGTCATTCCAACTTCCGGATTCCTTTGTACGTATTCTCTTCCCTGCAATGTACGAAAAAGTTTTTGAATCCGGCATTCCTAATTCCGGGTTAAGCTTACGTGTACAAGTCCGACATTTCTAATGCCGGATTTACTTGTTTTATAAATCTTCTTTCCCAAAAACTTGTTAGGGTGAGAACGATTTTGAGATTCCGTTTACATTGAAAAATCATGTAATGAAGTAATAAATTTTATTATAGTCGCTACTTTTCTTTCGAAACACTTTCATTATTTATAAAAGGATCCAAGAAACACTCTTAGTAAAGAATAATTAATGAATGTAAAAAGCTTAAAGCAAGAAGAAACATGGTCATTGAACAGTCAAGGAAGGAAAAGTTTATTGTTTTTGTATACCCGATTGCAAAGGTATTCATATTCAAAGCTAACTATCTCTTTTATTGGTATGCAACACATTTCAGGGCATGTTTATAGGTGTGGACTTCATGGATGGCCCCACATGCTGTGCTCAAAAAGCCAAAAAAAAAAAAAACTCAGCATTTTCTTTCGACCACCCATGTATGCAAAAATATACTGCAATATACAAAATGTGATAGGGACTACTCTTATATTCAATTGTCATAAACACATTTCAGATTGCAAATCCTATATTCCTATATATTTACAAATTTATTTCATCTGATTCAAAACCCTTTTGAGGAATCAAGTAGGCTACTAAAGCAAATTCTACCATCAAATTTTGATTAATGACTAACAGTTTTCATCTAACCGAACCGTTTCTTTGCAAAACTTACAATAGACTGTCAAAGAAGTTCATATTTTAGTATAATATACAGATTTTCAACTTGCAAAGGTTATAGAAAACTACCTAAAATAAAACCTCTAGTCCTCTTCTAATAAAATCCAAACCTGGTTAAAAATTAACAATGTAATAACTGATGTAACTAAAAAAAATTTCACACACACATTCACACACAGACCCAAATGGACAGTCGCAACTTACAACTTCGTAGCTTGTGTTCAGTCAACTTTGCAGGGGTAGGAATCGACGCAGCATGCTTCAACACACTCAACGATGATGAAGGCCCAGTGTTGGCATTTGTTGACGGGCTCTCATGAACTACTTCAACGGTATGACCATCCATCACAGTCCTAATTACCTTTACACATCTAAAAATTTTGTATTCACCAAAATGATAGTATGTATCGCTTCTAATCTCAAATTTATGCTTGGTGCTAATAAGAGCTTCAATCACACGTGGGAAAACAGAGTATTGAGCGACGTATCCTGAGACAAAATAAACCATAACACCACATTAAACTGATACATATATCACTCTTATAATTCAATTGTTACTGTCTCTATACCTCGAGTTGCTCATCCGCCAGGATTTTTGAAGTTCTGCAGACCACTTTTTCCGCACTTTCATCAAACAATACCACAACGTTGCTCATGCTGCCATCAGTCGCATCAACTTGCAGCCTAAACCAGTATAGTTAGCAATTCAGCAACCTTGTCATTCCCAAATGTATATGATCAAGATCATGCTTTTTAAGAAATTCAACAACCTTGTCATCCCCAAATGTGTATGACACGCCCCTATCGTTCTCACCCTAACCTTCCAAATCCCTTTTAGAATCAGCCCATAATAAATCACTAAGAAGTCTCTAATGAGACACAAACGTATATACACATTCGCACATATAAAGATATATACACATGATATAAGGTTTCTCATAAATATAGACATATTGTGTCGATACAATTATAATTTATTAATCAAGAACTATAAACTACAGATATAAAAATCTATGCATACACATAATAGTATAATACATATACAAATATACATACATATATAGCACTAGGTTTTTGATCCGCGCGATGCGCGAGCTGTATAAAAAACTATATAATACACTTTATATATGAAGAAACGATAGCGAACATATTTCATTAAAATTACGTGATGTGAACTATATAAATAGTTTAGTAACATATAAACATATGGTTGAACAGAAATAGATTCAACCAAAAGCTTGACAAAATATGAACTTAAAGAGATAGAAGGACTTAAGCTATACTTTAAATTATCATTAAGAATTTAGTAATATGTTTTTCTTCTAGTAATTCTAGTAATTTGCCTTTTGTTTCCACTAAATGATCTACATCTAGAACATGTATCATGTAGTCGTCTTGTTACAACAGAACTCAAAGACATACAATTTGATCCTTAATGTAGAGTGACAATTCCACTATATTTCTCTTCAAAAAAGTTAAAAGTCACATGAAAAATTACAATTGACTGGATATATAAGTCAAAGAGGATAATTTGACTATGCCTTATGTGTTGAATGTTCTTCTTAACATCCAAAAAGTAAAACAGTTATATTCATTTGAAGGTGTTGCTGCGATTTTTAGAAATGGATTATCAACACCATGGTGGTTTTAATTTTTGTTTAATCTAATTGACTAATCCAGAAGAGGTATAATGTGCCGTTCCAAAAGAGAAAGAAAAAGAAAATTAGGATGTAGAATTTGGTTTAAGGGTGGGGTAAGTCTCGGACTCCGGGTGATTTACAATTACTTGAATTTATATGACTCAAATTTTTTTTGGGTTTTGCTAAACGAAACCCTAACGGCGCGTTTGGTTCACAGAATGTTTTTGGAAGGAATTGGAATCTGAATGAATGGAATTTGACGGAATGTTTTTGATTTTTTGAGAATTCAAGTAACGGAAGGAATGAAATTTCTTCCTCCATCCCCATGGAATGGAGATTCCATCAAATGATGGAATGTTTACATTCCTACGAAATGGGATTCCTTATTCTTTGAAGGACCAAACGCACTAAGGAATGAAATTCAATTCCAATTCCATCAGATTTCATCAAATTCTGTGAAACAAACGCGCCCTAAGGGTTTTTGTTAAAGTGTATTAATTAGTTGTACGTTTACTATAAAACCCATCTTATTTGTACTTACCGGCTATTGGCAAAGCAGAAAGTATATACCAAGGTAGTTTTTATACTTAAAAGAGGATATTGTTTATTAAAACAAAAGGTTTAAATTTGGAACATATATTCAAGGTGTAGTTAATATAATGTTAAGATTTATGAGTTTCTATGTTATCTTTTAACTAATTAAATCTATTTTTTACACTTAATTAGTTTTATTTATTTGTTTTATTTTTGTATATTCATATAGTTTTGAAAACTTCCATATAATCATCATAAGAAAAAAAGGAAAAGAACTTTATGTAATGTTGAATAAAAAAGATAATGAAATATCATTAGGTATAGACGTGATTTTTTAGTTAAAGAAAATATATCATTTTATCTAATGAGAAGATCTTAGATTTATACAATATATTTATTTATTTATTAATTAATTAATACTCCGTATATATATAAGTTCATTTTTTTTCTAAATATATAGTTTATTTTTGAAAAAAATATGGAATTGACACATAGGATAAAATCCTATATGGCATTTTTTCAATATAGTTTTAGATTGCAAAAGGGCTTTAAAAGCTTGATTAACTACTTTTTTTTTTTTTATAAGAGTTATAGATATGTAGACTTTGGAGTAACTAAACAACTGCGTTTTTTAAGGAGAAATGACACAACCGCCATCCCATGGTCTTTCAGTTACTTTGATGAACTTGATTTGTTTTATCCAACGCTAAACTGTAGATTTCTTGCTCAATTGATAACAGAGAACTATATAGGGTTGTCCCTTACACAAAGGACAGTTTAACCTTTGGATACAAATACAGGGACTTCTAATCAGCATATCTTGTTGGGACCTACAAATCTTTGCGGCATTTCATCAAATAGCTTGTGTGCAGGGAGCAAATTCTACAATCTATGCCTTTTCTTAACTTTTTTCCACCACATATCAATGTTAAACTATAAGTAAGTTAGGTTCCATTTTAAAGATGCAACAACAGATGATGTATCTCTAAAATTCATTGATACAAACAAAAAGTTGTAGATGACTTTACACAGGCTAATCACGTATTGGAATTGTGTGAAGTCCCCACTAGAGATGACTAGTATTAAATGTCAAATAAGCACTAGATTGGACTAGTATTACGATTAATATAAATGCAAGAATATATATATATAACGTAATACGTACTTAAGCAATATAAAGATAAGCAAATAAGTAAATGGTGAGACACAATGTAATTTTCAAGTGTATTTTATTTATTGATGTTAAATAAAATACAAGGTTGTTGCGGAACAAGATATTACAAAGTAAGTATTTAAACAACCTATGAAATACAAGTGATCTAATCTTTGCTAAATAAACTCTTTGATCGAAATACTTAAAGTTGTGAAGTATGACTGTTTAGATCGAGAGTATTTGAGCAAAGGCACCAAATTGCAAAAGTATGTAATTTGGACGAGGAAGTGACTTGGTATTTATAGGCAAAAAGAATAAATATAATATTCTTTTTGCCGTACAGATATGGTTACATGTATTTAAGGAAATTACATTAATTCCTTAAAAGCATTGATTAAAGTACAAGAATAAAGTCATATGATAGTGACTTGTCTTCTAATTAACCAACCACCTTTACATGCGTGTAAGGCTTTTAACAAAAGACAAATGGATTGTCCGGTTAAAGGCATGTAAATGCATATAAAGTCAATTCCTCGTAATCAGTGTTCAGACTTGTAAGGTCTAGAACACTGACAAGGACTCTAGTCAGGAGATCTGGTAAGTCTTCCAGTGAGCTCCGCTATTTGTCAAACTTCTTTCTTCAGACTTCAGTCTTCGACTTCAGTGATAATGTTCTTCAGTGGAAAGATCTTGACTGGAGTGAAGTTCAGTGAACAAATCTGGTGGAATCCAGATTTCTATACAAGTAAGTTGTTCACTGGTCTTCACATAATTTCTGGACAAATCTTCAGAAGGCTCCAGTAATTATGTCTGGAGTGAGTCCAGTAAATCTGAACCTAACAAATTGAGATAATTAGAAAAAAAAAAAAAAAGAGATAAAACTCCATAATTAATATTGACTAATAAGAAACCCAAAATAATAATAATAAAAAATCAATCTCAGAAAGCATTATTCAACTAATCATCAAAAGGAAAGGAAATATATCTGTGAAGATTGATGGAAATGCCAACGGGTTAACATGTGAGTTTTTATGTATATTCATACCTGTTGTGTCTTCTCATTTCCCTTGTTTAATGCATTCACTCATCAATAAAGATCATAAATAAATATCTAAATAGTATTAGATACATAACTTTACAAATTCAAATGCATTCAATGATACAAATTAGCAAACCACTTCGATATATTCATATTATTATTACTATCCTATATAATAAGGGATTTGCTAACTAGTGCCCCTAGTGCACTAGTTAGGAAACATTTAATGAACCTGTTATTTCCTTATTAATCAAAAATTGTATTTAATATGTATTAATTCAACTTAGCAATTTCTATTTTTAAGTCATATAATTAATACATATTTTCATATTTTAAGAAAGTTGGACTTCATTAAATGCTTCTTAACTAGTGCACTAGGGGCATTAGTTAGCAAATCCCATATAATAATCACTAAAAGCATGAACCCTTATCAATAAAATCATTAATAACCTTATAATTGAAGTGAAAAAAAACAATGAAATCCTTAATTACCATCATAAAGAGAGGGGCTAAACCACCTTCAGGCTCACAACTTTATATGTATACGGATGTTTATATATTTTCTTAATGTTTTTATGACATCATCTAAGAAAATAGACAAAATCAAACAATTTCAAACTTATTTGAAAATATAATGATTTTAACATAATTTTAATATATGGAAATTTTTTATTTTATTTAATTATTTAGGAGGAATAGAAACTAAAAATCAAAACTCGTATAATCAATTAAAATTTTCATAGTATCTTTTTAAAATTATCAAACTATTTTTTTTTCCGATGTCATTGTAACTTAAGTAAAATGTTAAGTGTTTTATCAAAAGGGTTGATATTGAAATAGAAAACAAATTTGTAGATTAAAATTTATTATTATAATACTAATTCAGAGTTAAAAGTATGAGAATTGAATAATCAATTTATCATTAGATTTTTAATATAACAAATGTGATTTATATATTATGACTTTTAAACAAACTTAATTTTAACATCAAATTCTATTTAGCTACTTGCATAATATGTAGGTTGATTAGCTATACTAAAATTTTAGTTTGAGTAACCAACTAACCATAGAGCATTTTACTTTCTTTTTTTTCATTTTAATTTTATTTATTTTATTTTCTTTAGATAACAAAATATATATCAATCCTGTTATTTGGAAAAATTTAGAACTTTCAAAAAACTCATATTAACAAAACGTAATTTGACAACTTTTTAAAATTTAGGGCATAATATTATTGGTTGCCAATGTATCCATTTGTGGCAAAATAACGACTACACTCTTCATCCTAATGCCATCTCATGTTTTTTTTTTTTTTTAAATTTTGAAGTGAGTGGTTAGTATTAAACTTTGAGTTGAACATTTATAAAAAATATGCGGGTTGATTCGCTATACTAAAATTTTAGTTTGAGTAACCAACTAACCATAGAGCATTTTACTCTTTTTTTTTCATTTTAATTTTATTAATTTTATTTTCTTTAGATAACATAATATATATCAATTCTATTATTTGAAAAAATTTAGGACTTACGAAAAACTCACATTAACAAAACGTAATTTGACAACTTTTTAAAATTTAGGGCATAATATGATTGGTTGCCAATGTATCCATTTGTGGCAAAAAAAAAAACGACTACACCCTTCATCCTAATGCCATTTTTTATTTATTTATTTATTTTTTAATTTTGAAGTGAATGGTTAGTTTTAAACTTTGAGTTGAACATTTATAAAAAATAATCTGACTTTCAACTGTTCATAAAACAAACACAATCTTCATCACACACATTTGTGTGTGTAGAAGCTAACGTTTGTTCTTTTTATGGTTTTAACTATATATATTTTTTTAAGGTGTGTATCATTTCCCTACAACAGGGATTTAGATTACTTAACCGGGTCCGCACTAAAGAGCCCTCTCACTAAGGTTGAGTACGGTTCGATTTGGGTCGGTTTTTGACTAAAACTGAAAACCGAACCGTTATAATTCTATTTTTAAAAACTAAGACCATTGGGTTTCGGCTTGGGTCTATTTTGGTTCGGTTTTTCGAGTTTTGTCGTTTTTAACCACTTGTGGTATGGGTCGAATTGAACTTCAAAAGTTTATAAGTTTATACCCAATAATTACACCATAATTAATTTCAACAAGTTTTCAAAACAATATTAGTAAAAATAACACTACAACAATAACAACAAATCCATAAAAATAACTTGTACAAACTTCAAATAAAATTTATATATAACTATTTATATCTTTTACGTGTTGTTTAATTATACAATTATTAAAGCAAATCAATCTTGTGTATTTTCACTTAAAACATATAAATGATATTATTATATACACCTAAAAATACAAATATATTAACATATTTACCAAAAAATAATAACAAAATGATATAAGTGTAATATAAAGTAAACAATATATATTTTTTGGTTCGGTTCGATTTTTATGGTTCGGTTTTTCATTATAAACCAAAATCGAACCATAACTTTCGGTTTTTAGAAAATCAAAAACAATGTTTTTTGGTTTTTTGGGTTTTTGCTCACCCTTACCTCTCACCTCAATACCTACTAAGAGGACCCCCCCCCCCCCCCCCCCCCCCCACCCCCCTAAAAAAAAATAATAATAAATTACCCGAAGGCATGACATTTTATTAGGATAAAACCTTGTCCCCTCTACATGACTCAACCATGCTTCACTGGAGGACTTTATTTGTGAAATTCCTATAAATGTCTTTCCCATGAATTGAACTCGAGACCTATAACATATAAGTTGGTGCTCAACCACTAAGCATGACTTTAACTACTAAAACAAAAGTTCGAGAAACAAATTTAAAAATCCAAATACAAAACCATTGGACCATGCATATGATTGGTGATGCTCGTTACATTGGACCATGCAGGTGACAAAACACAAATACAAATTAATATAAGTAAAATAAACACAATAATCCAAATACAAAACCATCAACGCTAATGTATGAATCATCAAAAGGTACTTTTTGCATCTTGATTTTGGGAATAGATTACTCCAAACAAGCTAATGTGATCTTTACATGTACTTTCCCCATTTCTACTCCTGTCCTAACCGGTAAAGTCCTTTATGCAATACACCATAAAATTTCCATATGTAAGAACCTTTCGACTATTTCATCATCCTGCTTCTTGATTAACTGTTCAAACATTAATAGAAGAAAGAAGACATGAGTCATAACTCATAAGTGTGTATATTAAGTTCGCCGGTTAAAAAAGTAACAACGTGTACCTTCTTCCTTTAAGAAGGTTATTAACGAGCAATTAGATCCGAATGCTTTATCGGTAGAAAACACAATCTGAATATTAGTTTGGCCTTGATCTTCTTGTTCAAGCAGCCTCTCATATGTAAACTAGAATAAATAATATAAGAACTTCATAGAAAATTGAGTAATTATTTCCTAGAAACAAAAGTTAGATCATTGATGAAACAAAATTACGGTATAAGGTATCATCAAAAGGGATAACTCTTCTTTCAATCAAAGTAAGCATAAATAACACTTACCTTAACAATGTGGTCCTGCCTTTCCAGATAATCACAAAAATCTGATTTTAAAGTTAAAGATCGAGGACGGCAACACCAAAGAACAGCATCCACGACAGATAGATATTCTGATAATTCACTAACGCCGTTCACGTTCAAATCCAGCTCAATGTGCTCAAGTTCAAAAGACGGCAACCCAAGCAACTTTAGTTCTTCAACATCTACAAAATTCTACAGGTGACATGGTAATAACAACTTAGTCTCTGGATTATTTAATATCATTGCATAAGGCAAAGTAAAAATACACAATTAGTCATTTAGCTGATCAAATGAAAGGTTTTTTGTAAATACAGTACCGCAAAAAAATGCAACCTCAACACTTTGAATGGAACTGTCCTGCCCAAAAATCGCCTAAACTTCTGGAGCCAACTAGTTTCAACATCAAAATCGCGGAAACAATCCATACATGTTTTCGACTCTCCGGAATCCCCCATCGGACCATGCACATAAGACTCGCTAGCATAATACAGAAAAAAAAGCAAATTGGGGGTATCGATCTGAATTTCATCAAGATCACTTTCTGTTTCTAGGCTTAACTTCCTCAAGGAATGACTTGACAATTCAAAATTTCTGTAGTTAGAAGGAAGCTTCAGTATCAAAGTTTCAAGGAAAGGGAAGTTCGATAAGGATACAGCAAACAGCTTAGAAAAACATCTGCTGAAAATCATTGTGAGTTTTTGACATGAGAACAAGTTAACACGTGGTGGTTTCTCTCTTGCGCTCATATCTAATAACTCAATATGAACTAGATTTGGAGCTTGAATATCTATTTCTTCAACTGGACTCATATAGTAAACCCTAACATTTTGAAGACTCTGAAGCCCATAAACACGAAGTCTTTTGAAACCATAGCAGCAGATAACATTGAATTTCTCAAGAAGAGGGCAACCAGCGGTCAGACACCGGATCATTTCCTCATTTAAATAGACACCCTCAAGATCCAGCAGCTTCAGCAACTTGAACTTAACAACATCATCATCAACTATCAAGGAAGAAGGCAACTCACAATTGTGTATACTCAAAGACGTTAACGAAGATACGGATAATAATTCACCAGGCAAACGATACATGGGTGGCGGCTGATGATCATCAAAAAAGATGGGCATGCCTAGATTAAAAACAACAAAAACCTGCAAGCCTTGTTTAAGAATTAATCCAAGACATCTATCAATGATACTTGCATGTGCAGGATCCCTAAGCACAGCAAACAGTTTGAACGTGTTGGCACTAACGACATTTTGCTGTTGGGAAAATCGACTAGTTGTGTATCCAACATAATTGAAAAACTTGTCCTTGACATATTTAGGGGCATTAGGGCCCCCTGATGGACCAATCGCTCTATTAAATGATTTAAAGGTAAAATCCAAAATGGGGAAAGAAGCGGTAAGAGCTAGCCATTTTTTAGAGAGTACGCTGGTTCGAATTAGCTCTTTAGGCGAATCGACTAAAAATGAGAGTATGTGGTGAGCAATAACATCAGGAAGCTCTGATATCCGATCATCATCAATTGGTGGTGGTGTTGTATTTATATTTGCAACTATGGTTCCTCCCATTATTTCAAACTAATCATAAATTTGTAACTACAGATTCATGTATCTATATTTACCTACAAGAACAGGAAACCTAATTTACAAAACTGAACAACATTTATATAAGGGAAATATGATATATTGAGTACATAGGAATAAGAAAAAGGACTACGTTAAGAAGAGAAGATGGCTAACCTAGCTTTACCGGCAACGAGTAGCTGGCAATAGACATAGGCATGGGCTGAAGAAGAAAATAATGCTTTTCTTTTTACCTTTCCGTTTTTTACTCACCAAATGAATTGATATTGATATACTCTTACTTAATTTATTTTTACTTTTTTAGAAACATAGAAGTTAGGTAAGGTGCTTTTCTCATTACAATCGTATACTCCATCCGTTCCATTTTAATTGTCATGTCAACTAACTTTGATCGTAAATAACTTTGTTTGTACTATATGTTAATTGATAAAACCTATATGAACAAAAAGTACATTAAAAACTCAATCCATTCATATACTTTATATCAAGTGTTACATGACACAAACAAAATTATTTATTGTTTTCGGTTAGTATTAAAATTGCATTTGATCACCACACCAGACACCACCATTCAAAGTCTTCCTTTTAAAGTGAACTTTACCTTCAAGTTTATTAATTTTAAAAATGCATGTGCTAAGTAATATTTAAAATATGTACTGTTAAGCGCTACTTTAATTCGTAGCTTAGGGACGAGGGTGTAGTGCCGAACATCGGCTCTTTGGCTTGTTTTTAGTTCTTTATTAACCAATCACAAGCTGCCACGTAGCGAGGAAAAAAAAAAACAATTTTAGCTAAAAACTTGCCAAAAATGAAGCTATAGTGCCAATTTGCCAATTCTCCCTTTTCTTCTATTTATAAAAAAAAATCCAAAATCCATATCTCCGTCCATCTATCTATCGAATTGAAGATGAAGATGGTGCAACAAAAGAGAGGCCAAGGTTTGTTTCGGCCATGAAAACTCGCCGGATATTAAAGCAACAAACTCGCCAGAAAAACTCTTCCCCATTTATTCCGACCATTGTGGCAACAATATTGTAAACCATTCCCTCATTTTTTTTTCCCGACGATGATGATGATGATGGAGTTGCAAAGGTTTTAGATGGTCGCCGGCTGGAAAACGAAAGTAGGAAAGGGAAGCAAAAATACAGGTATATACATATAGAGGAAGAGTTATTTAAGAACCCACAAATAAAAAAGAACCCAAGAATAATTATGGAACACACATTCTTTAATTGAATAAACAAAAAGCATTTTAAGACTACCAATGCTTTTTGTTTCGTTTAACGATTACGGTTTATGAGATAAAACATTTTGAATGATTTGGGTGAATTTTATTATTTAATTGAAGAGAAAGAAAGAGAGAGAAAAAACGTGTAATCCAAAATGGTTTTTGAGTTCTTTTTTATTTGTGGGTTCTTAAATAACCTTTCCTCTACATATATCAAAAAAAAGGGGGATCGAGAAACGGTCAACATCACCTTTTCCAATACCCCGACGTTCACATGCATCGGCCAAACTTGGCCGATTGAAGTTGCCGATGCTCCTTGCCGATTCTTGCCAAAAGGAAGGGTGTAGGAAACCGATTTGTCGATTCTTGCCGATGTTTTTTGGCGACCATACGCCCATAACAATATAAAATGGACATTATCCTTTAATTTGTTAAATTTGCACGTTTTCATATAAGGAAGTGATTTATCATTTATCTACCGCTATTTTTAAAATTTCTTTCATATAAGCATTTTCAATGGTCAAATTAAAAGATCTTTTCAAGAAAAAAAAATTGTCAATCAAATGATGTTTCCAATGGTTGAACGTTACAACAAGTCTTTTAACTATTTGAAACGATGAAGGTAGAGAATATCTAAGTTCTTGCAAACTTCAAGCTGTTACTTAGAAACTTTTTCACTTCAGTGACAAAAAACTTGTGTAAAAACTTTGTGAAATAATAAAAAGCTTTATAAAAAGAGCTTTACAAAAAGCTCCGATGCCCTAAGTATAAGTATTATCATCTCCACTAATTTTGAAAGTTTACTTAAGCAAACATTTAGGCCGCTTCTATCGTTAACTATTGAGATAAATTTGTAGCTAGACTTAGAACCATAGCTTGAACCAAATGTCACAGACAACAGCCATGCAATTTGTAGCTAGACTCAGAACCATATCTTGAACCAAATGTCACAGGCAACGGCCATGTCGCAGCTACCAACACATAACATATAGCAGTACTTGTGAAAAAATTGACACATGGTTTGGTGAAGCTTGTTTAATGGGAGGATGCACGTACCGAAACACAGACAGCCACAAATCCACAATCAACACGACATCACGCTTGAACTAGAACAAAGAACATTGTCTAAACAATCAATAACGAAGCAAACACTTCCTTCAAATACATATTCAGTCAAGAATATTGGAACCAATACCAAATCAAACCAAGGAAAAGATGGAACCCATATGTTAAATCATCACAATTTTATTTTATTTTTCTAACTAATTTCTGCAATCGAGTACTCCAAAACAGAAATGCGATCTTGAATGGTACTTTCCGAATTTTCGTACTTCCGTCCTAAGTGGTAGATTCGTACACCATAAAATCTCCATATTCGCCTACCTTTCGACTATTCATATCTTGCTTCTAGACTTGCTTTATGATTAACTGTTCAATTCCAACGATAATAAGAGAATGAACAGATGAATAATATGTGTGTACATTATGTTAGCTGGTCAAACAAGAAACAAAAGGTTACCTTCCTCCTTTAAGAAGGTAATTAACAAGTCATGAGATCCGCAGGCTTTGACAGTAGAAAACATGATCTGAATATTAGTTTTGCCCTTATCTTCTTGTTGCAGCAGCTTCTCATATGTAAACTAGAAAATAAATCCTATAAGAATTTAATAGAAAACAAAATCTCTTTGTTCATTTATGTCCTAGAAACAAAGTTTAGATCATCGATGAAACACAATGCAAGCTATATATTTCACCATCTTATACATCATCATAAATGATAATGAACTCTATTTTTAATCAAAGTAAGCATATATAACACTTACCTTAACAACTTGGTTCCGCCTTTCAATATCATTATAAAAGTTGAATGATTTTAAAGTTAAAGATCTAGGCCTGCAACACCAAAGAACAGCTTCCAAAACGGGCAAATATTCTGATAATTCACTAATGCCACGCACGTTCAGCTCAATGTGCTCAAGTTCAAAAGGTGGCCACTCGAGCAACTTAAGTTCTTCAACATCTGTGTTATTCTACAAGACAAATGGTAAAAACAACTTAGTGTCGGGATTATTTTATAGATTTGCTTAGGACCAAGTAAAAATACATATTTAACTGATGAAATGTATAAAGTTGGGAAATACAGTACCGTGCAAATATGCAACTTCAACACTTTAAATGCAATTGTCTTGTCCAAAAACCGCCTAAACTGCTGGAACCAGATAGTGTCACAATCAAGGTCAGGGTAACATTCCATACATGCTTTTGACTCGCCTGAATTCCTTATTGGGCGATGCACATTTGAACATCTTGAAGAGTACTGAAAATAAAGCAAATTGGGGGTATCGATCTCAATATCTTCCAAATCAATTTGTGTATCTAGGCTTAAGGTCCTCAAGGAATGACTTGACAGCTTCAAAATTGTGTGGTCATAAGATAGCTTCAAGATTAAAGTTTCAAGAAACGGAAAGTTGGATAAGGAGACGGCAAACTGTTCAGAAAAACATCCATAGAAAATCATTGACAACGTTTTGCCAGAAAACAAGTTAATACATGGTGGTACACCTTTTGCATTCATATCTGATAAAAATATATCAGATAGATTTGGAGCTTGAATGTCTATTTCCTCGACTTCACTCGTATAGTAAACCTCCACTTTTTGCAGATTTTGCAGCCCATAAACACAAAGCCGTTTAAAACCATAACAGCGACAAACACGAAACTCTTCAAGAAGAGGACAACCAGCAGTCAAACACTTAATCATTTCCTCATTTAAATAGACATCATCAAGATTCAACATCTTTAACAACTTAAACCTAACAACGTCACCATCACCGGCAATCAACAAAGAAGGCAACTCACAATCGCGTATACTCAAAGACGTTAACGAAGAGACAGACAAGAGCACATTAGGCAAACGATACATAGGCGGCGGCACAGAATAACGGTGTCTGCCACAACTATAAATAGCAAACACCTGCAAGCCTGGTTTAAGAACAAATCCAAGGCATCTGTTCATAATATCTGCATGTGCAGGATCCTCGAGCTCAGCTCGGAGGTCGAAAGTGTTGGCATTTATGACATTTTGGTGTTGTGAGAATCTAGAAATGGTATATGCAATATATTTGAAAAATATTTTTTTGGAATATTGGCGATCAAAAGGTGCCCATGATGGATATATAGCTTTATCAAACGATTCTAAGTTGAAATGCAAAATGGGGAAAGAAGCAGTTAGAGCTAACCATTTTTTGGAGAGTACGCTCGTTCGAATTAGCTCTTTAGGCGAATCGACTAAAAATGAGAGAATGTGGTGAGCAATAAAATCAGGAAGATCAGATATTCGATCATTATCATAATAATTATCAATTGTTGTTGTATCTATTTTTGTTATTACGTTTCTTTCCATCTTATGTTAATGTTTACTGTATTTCAATCATAAATTCATGTTTATATTGCCTAAGAAAAAGATAGAAATACAAAATTGATGACTTACTTTTTTAGCGGTGACGAGTAGCAGTCGGCGGTGACTGTCAACAAATTGAAACGTGATATGTCTGTGATTTTTTATTATTATTTTTTTTTGTTTTTGGTTTCTCGGAAATGACTCCTCACAAGTTTTAATTTCCCAGACAAAGTGCAGTCAAAAGTTCTGTTAGTATAATGGGGACCAAATATTAATACTTTTATCTATACTCCCAGTTAAAAATTAGGTGGAGTGTTGAAAAGTTTATAAATATGAGACATGCGATTTTATCCTTTTATTTTTCCCTTTAAAACAAAACACAGATATCTTCATTCTCTCTATCTCTTTATCAAAACAATGTACCAAAACAACACACACTCTCTTTATTTCTGTCAATAGCCACCTCCGTCTATGATATCCGCCGCTACGCGCTTATACGAGTATTTTACTAGTGAATCCACTGTTAATATTTATGAAGCTTTATACGAATAATTTTTAAAACACCGTGATTAGTCTAAAGACAGAAATTAAAAGTTCAAATTTCATCTTATGCAAAGGTAGGAGACTTTTTTTACCATTTAGGTAAACTCTAAGGGGGTGTTTGGTATAATGAAATGGAAATGAAAGAAAGGGAATGGGAAAGACTTCCCTTATTTGTTTGCGACGATTAAATGGAATGAGAAAGGAGAAAGAGAACTCAATTCCATTCTCTCCATTCTCTACAATTTATAGAGAATGGGTGAGAAAATGGGAAAAAAAAAACTTTTTTTAAGATGTTATATGTAATAAATGTATTATTATTTAAAATTTTAGTTTTTATATATATTCATTCTCTGTGGGTACCAAACAACGGAACCCATTCTCTTTTCAAATACTCATTCTCTTTCTCACTATCTCCATTCTCTATTACATTTTCATTCTCTATGATTCCCTCCTACCAAACACCCTCTAAAAAGGATACTGGTAAGATTTGTTTACATCTTAACATTTATTATACATCGTTAATGTATTGGACAATTTTTTTTCCTTTCCTATATGAGCAATTCTTGAGAAGAAAAAAATTGTATAGAGTCAATTGACTCAATTTGTCAAAAAATTTAGTATTTTAACGTCCAACAAAATTAATTTTATTTTAGTGAGAAAATTAACCTAATGAAATTCAATTACAATTAACATTTTATCATAACAAGAATTGACAATTGGGAAAATTCTCCCCAATCAATAGTCATGGTTAAGTACTTAAGTTTAATGAACCACTTGTCCCAAACTAGTCATCTTAGCTTTAACGGGTCAACGTCGACATTAATAAGATTAAATTTTCTTAATCACTTCTCAATCGTTGCACATACAATACACCATTACTCAACCATTAGACTAGTAATAATAATAATAATAACAATAAAAAGAAACACATTCGTTATTTGCACCACGAACCACCAGATCACTAGTGAACCATGAGACCCACCGACATAAGCAGACCTACATAGAACTTAGGGGTAACCTGGACTACGAGTCCGCTAGATTCATGTAGTGTAATTTTTAAAAAAAATGATTTATTATTTATTGGTGTAAAAAATGATTTATTATTTATTGGTGTTACGGGTCAAACAAATATGGGATACCCGTTAATATAACTAATTCAAACTTTCAAAAGATTATCCTAATAATAAAACTCATAAAGTGGTACTTGTGCAATTAAATGATAAATGGAAACTATCAAAATGCCAAAAACTCTTCACAATCATTAAAAATAACCAAAAATCCAAAAAAAAGTTTGTAACAATTTAGTCGGTGTCATTATTTTACGTCGATATAAGGCCAACATTAAAAAATTTGTGCTACCCGTACTTATCAATCATGGGTCCGTCACTGCTAGTGGTCTATGCAAGTACTATTCTAACTTTTAAAAGACGAGCATGACTTTTACTAAAAGAAACCACAAAACCCGGTCCACGTCACTAACCACCACCGATAGAAAAGGCCGGGAAAAGAAAATAATAAAATTCAACACAATATTCTTTAGTATACTAACTTCCAATTAGCCAACAAATTCGTACTCAAAATCCTTAATTTAGAAAACCCTAAGTTCTTACTCGAATTGCTTTTTTCACTAACAGTCACACGCACTGCTACTACTAGTTAATTTCATTTGTGTACTAATTATGTATTATTCCTTAGATCACTTTATTTAGATATTAATTAGTTTCATATCAATTTTCATTCTGTTTTTACCTTGTTTTTTGTTATATAAATTTATTAAATCTCATATTTCACACTCTGCCTGTTACATTTACTATGTATCCTTTATAGATAATTCAAACAAGAAATATTTTAGAATAGAAAATGAAGTTTTTATCGGTGTTAGAAATGCTTGTAGCTATACTAATGGTTTCAATGTGTGGTTTTGTAATGTGTAAAGAGTGTACCAACAGTCCTACACAGCTATCATCACATACATTTCGATACGGTTTGTTAAACTCGAAAAACGATAGTTATAAACAGGGCGTGTATTTGCATCGCCACGTGACACCGACCGATGATTCTGTGTGGGCCGGTTTGATCCCTAGGAAGGTTTTGAGAGAGGAAGGTGACGAGTTTAGTTGGATTATGATGTATAGGAAGATTAAAAATGTTGGTGATGGGGGTCGGGTTGGTGGGGAGTTTTTGAAAGAGTTGCCTTTGAGTGATGTGAGATTGGACCCGGATTCGATTCATGGGCAAGCTCAACGGACGAATTTGGACTACTTGTTGATGTTGGATGTTGATAGATTGGTTTATAGTTTTAGGAATACGTCTGGTTTGCCGGTTGTTGGTGAGGCGTATGGAGGTTGGGAAGGGTCAGATCAAGAGCTCCGTGGTCATTTTGTTGGTTCGTTTACTTCCTACTTGATGTTATTTTTTGTGTTCATCATAGATGCTTATGTGTCGTTTTATATGTTATAGTTGCTTCTTGAGTAGTTGAATTTTCTTCTTGTGGTATTTATGAGTATAAAAATGAAAATCATAATTCGGCATGCCCTTGTTTGGTCATACATATATTGTCTATATAGATTGCTTTTGTGTTGAAAGTTTCCTTTTTGACAACTGAATCGAAAATATGTTTGAGAACAAAATGTAAACGTGTTTGACAACCCTGCTTCTTTTATCATGCTGAGTAACATGAAATGCGGTGTTTGAAAGATCAATAGTCAAAGTCAAATAGTTGAGAAATATGTTTCTTGTAAACGTGAATAGATGAAAATTTAGTATTGTAATCTCTATGATTATTATTGTTAGTTTTGTGACTGGTTTCGGTTTGTTGAAAAATAAAGGGCATTACTTGAGTGCCTCGGCTCAAATGTGGGCTAGTACTGGTAATGAAACACTCAAAAAGAAGATGACAGCAGTGGTATCTGCACTTGCTGCCTGTCAAGAAAAAATAGGTACAGGGTACCTCTCTGCTTTTCCATCTGAATTTTTTGACCGTTTTGAAGCTATTGAACCGGTATGGGCTCCTTATTACACCATTCACAAGGTAAAATCTCATTTAGTAGTGTATTGCAAGATAGACATAGACCCAGACCAGATTGATGAGCCAAGTGCAGCTCATATGTTTCTTGACTTTATAGATAATGGCTGGTCTAGTGGATCAATATGTTCTGGCTGGGAATAGTCAAGCTCTGGAAATGGTGACGCTGATGGCTGACTATTTCTGCAGACGCGTGCAGAACGTGATTACTCGATACAGCATCGAAAGGCATTGGTTATCATTGAATGAAGAAACTGGCGGAATGAATGATGTTCTTTACAGGCTATGCACTATCACCGTATGATAAAACTATCTTTCTTTGATATAATGAAGTGCATGCATCTGACATATTACTTTTTGTTGGTCCTATTTGAATGAAAGAGTTTTTGCTTTATAGAAATAAATAGGGTATCCATGGAATAAGGAAAGTTATCTTTATTACTAGAACCCAGTTTGAACTTGTAGGCACTCAAACCATCATTATAATTATCTGATTTTTGACCTAGCCATTATGTATATGCATCAGGGAGACACGAAGCATTTGTGGTTGGCTCATCTCTTTGACAAACCTTGCTTCCTTGGACTACTAGCTGTAAAGGTAGCTTAAATATATTTTGTGAAGTATGTAGAATAGAAAAAGTCCCTCAAGAGTTATGCCATTTCCAGTAATTAATCAAACATCAAATGTTTCCTTAACTCACGACTTTCCGCTCACGCCAGTATTATTCTATTTTCTTTTTAATTTTACAACTATCTCTATCTCGAGACATCCTAAAAAGTGCATAGCTTTTGTATACATAAAGTTTCTGCTTACAGTTATATATTTTCCCAAGATCACTCATTTATGATATCGATAAAAGTCAACATGATTTTGTTATTTTGCCACCATGGAAGGGATAAATCTTGTATTATGATATGTATGTTATGATTTTCATAGATAAAAGGGAGTTACATATGCTATGTTGTTATTGCTAGAAGATGTAGCTGAACTTTGTTTTAATGGGTGTGCATGTGTTTATCTATCTCATTTCATGTAGGCCGATGATATATCTGGTTATCATGCCAACACACATATTCCAATAGTCATTGGAGCTCAAAGGCGGTATGAAGTTACTGGTGATCCATTGTATAAGGTACTGTATCTGGTTCGTAAATTGTGCCCAACTAAAGCCCGTGTTGTATACGATAGAACTCAACTTTGCCAGTATTAACCCAAAGAAAAAACTTATTTATCATATTTAACTGCTACTAATAATTTGCTTTCCAGGAAATTGGGACATTTTTCATGGAAATTGTGAGCACCTCCCACATGTATGCTACAGGAGGCACATCAGTTGATGAGTTCTGGTTGAAATACTAGATTTATATACAAATCACTTGATAATTTAGTTTTAATGACTGTAAAGTTCTAGAATGTTTTGACTCTTTATCTAGCCAAATATTGTTGGCCTACTCAGGTCAGAGCCCAAAAGACTCGCAAGCACCTTACAAACCGAGAATGAAGAATCTTGTACAACCTATAATATGCTAAAGGTTTGTATTGATTCATTATTGTCATGCTATACCCGGATGTCAGCATTTTTTGTATTGGAAAGGTTCCAAAATCAAAGTTACTATTCAACCATTATTATGCTAACATGTGAATCGACAACATTGGTTTGATCCACGGAATTGATTGTACTAACAAGTATTATAAATGCCCAAGGGTCATTTGTTGCAATTTACAGGTGACGAAGAGTTAATATTAGATGATATGATCTGCTTTACTTGTGCACAGGTCTCACGCAACCTGTTCAGATGGACGAAAGAAATGGCATATGCAGACTACTATGAACGAGCATTAACTAATGGTGTCCTGGGCATTCAAAGAGGAAATGAACCTGGGGTTATGATATACATGCTTCCATTAGCTCCCGGGTCTTCAAAAGCAAGTGGGTATCATAAATGGGGTTCAAAGTTTAATGATTTCTGGTGCTGTTATGGAACAGGTTTGAATTTGAAATTTTAGTCTTTGCGGTTCATTATCACCATATAACATTCATTATTTGGGAACCTCTTATATAATTTGAAAATGTAGTCTTGAATATAGGAGCAATTTTTAGGAAGAATTTGGATATTTTTTTTCTGTGTGCGTAATATAACTCTTTGGCCCATTATCTTTGTTTCTTATTTCAAATGGTTTCATCAGGGATCGAATCATTCTCGAAAATGGGTGATTCAATATACTTTGAAGAAACAGGAAACTTTCATGGGCTTTACATCATCCAGTACATATCAAGCTCACTTGACTGGAAAACTGGGAAGATTTCTCTTACTCAGAAGGTGGAGCCTGCAGTGTCGTGGGATCCTCGACTTAGAGTGTCAGTGACAATCTCTTCAAAGAAGGTACTTTCTTAATGGACAGATTTATTTAAATACGATTTTTCCAGTTGAACTACCGTATTACTACTTTAATAATCAACATGCGTAATTGGATTTATCGTCTACCATTCGTACGAGTTTACAACTCGCCATGAATCCGACCTAGTCACACCATAACTTGATTCACACTTCGAGTCAAACCTTTTCGAGTCTTATACGAGTTTGACAACTATGGATAAGTGTTTCTAGTTTCTACCTGCACATTCTATAGAAATGTTTTTCAGTTGGTTTAAGTTCTATTAGTATGTATGATATTTGATGAATAATGAATTAGTAATAGTGCTTGTGCATATCTGGTATTTAATCCTTTTGTTTTACTACAGCAAGGAACTTCATCCGCCTTGAATTTTAGAATACCATTTTGGACAACTTCAAATGCAAAAGCAGCACTAAATGGACAGAATATTCATATAACTCCCCCAGGTATGAGTACATGACTCAAAATCTTCTATAAAAAAGAGAGAAAGTTTAAGATATGTGTAGCCTCAGTAGAAAATTCACAAGCTCTGTTGACATAGGTACTTTCTTATCTGTCTCAAAACAATGGAGCTCAAATGACAAAATTGATCTTGATCTGCCCATTACTCTTAGGCTGGAGCCAATTCAAGGTATCTCCTGTTAATTTCATTTAGTAAATCGCAATTAATCGATGTCATTGATCATTAGTCTTTACTGAATGATTCGTTCAGATGATCGGCCCGAATATGCTTCACTCCAAGCAATTTTATATGGCCCATATCTGCTCGGTGGACTCACCATGGACGACTTTGACTTGAAACCTGACTCGACAAGTTCACTTTCAGATTGGATAATTCCAGTTCCAGCAGATTTCAATTCCCAGTTAGTCACTTTCTCCCAAAAGTTTAATGGCTCAACTTTGGCCCTATCGTACAACAGCGACACCATCACAATGCAGGAATTCCCAGAACCTGGTTCAGAATCCTCTATTTTCGCAACCTTCAGACTTATATTTACTGAACCCAATGACACCATGTCACAAGCAGTCATGTTAGAACCATATAGTCTTCCTGGTTCGGTTCTTCTACACCAAGGAAGAGAAGAAAGTGTCCAAATTGACAATTACTCTGATACCAGGAACTCATTATTCTACTTGGTTTATGGTGATGATGGAAGTGTCCGTTTAGAGGCTCAAAGTGAGGAAGGTTGCTTTCTGCTCCATTCCGATGGAATAGTGAAGTTGAGGTGTGAGCCCGGTGGAGCTGATGACCAATTTTTAAAAGAAACGCGCTTCAAGGTTCATGATGGAATCAGTCATTACCATCCTATTAGCTTTGTGGCAAAAGGGTTGAGGAGAAATTTCCTTTTGCAACCATTATTTAGTTTGAGGGATGAACATTACACAGTTTACTTCAACATTAATTGATCCATAATTATGAAATTAAGAGTATAAAATAGTTATCAAATATAAATAATTTTCAGGTTATATAGATTCATCTTTAAGTGTGAAAGATGAACTCTTGATTGGCAGTGAAGATTCCTACCGTTTTTCTGTATTAAGATGTACATTTGCATTGTATAAATTTGTTATCGACTACTTTAATGGGAAAAAAAAGGGTCATTAATTAAATAATTAATTAAACTAATATTCAATTTATAATTTTTCTGCTTGGTATTAAACTGAAGGACTTCTCCAACCACGAGAGAATAGACAATGATAATTTCATAAGAAACTTCATATAGAGTTAAATGTTTATAAAGTAGGCTTTCATAGGTAAATAACTCAATAAGATATATGATTGATCACATGATATGAGGGAGTTGTTTACGACCAACTTTTATAGAAATTACACATATTGACCTTGATCTGCCCATAACTTTGAGGGAGCCCATTCAAGGAGTCTGTCTATAATGTTCATAGCAAATTGTCTATAATGTTCATAGCAAATTGTTATGCAATCAATTGCACACAATGGTCGTTAGTCTTTAAAACATGATTGTTTCAGATTGGTCAGAGTATGCTTCACCCCCATGCTATCTAATATGGTCCATATATCTGCTTGTTGGACTCACCACGGAAACTTCAACTTGAAATCCCCTACTCTAGGGGGCGTTTGGTTCACAGAATGTTTTTGAATGAATTGCAATCTGTCAAAAGAATTGGAATTTGAAGAAATTAGAAACTGAATGGATTGGAATCTGATGGATGGAAGTGGAATTTAAATGAATTATAATTTGTATTTGTTTGTTTGGCCGGAATCAAATGGAATTCATAATATAAATAATAGGAATATAAATAATTAATAAATATAGTTTTATAAAATTTAAATAGTAGTACTTTCTATAAAATAAAGTTATAAATGTGTATAAAATATTATTAATTTTTATATAAAAAATAAAAATATTATATTATAATAAATATTTTTATAAAGTAATAAAATTTTTATAATCTAATATTATTACGTTATAAAATAAATAACTATTTACTATTTTTATAACAATAATGATAAAAATACTATTATATATTAATTATTTTAATAATATTAATTAATACTAATAGTAATAATTATTATTATTATTATTAAATTATTGTATTATTTATATCAATAATAATAATAATAATTATCATTATATATATTATAATTATAACAAATTATTATTATTATTATTTATTATATTCATTATATTAATAATTGTTATTTATATTAATAATAATTATTTTTATTTCTGATAATATTAATTATTATAATATTAATAGTAATTGTTATTTAAATTATTTAATAAAAATAATAGTGATAATAATAAATTATTATTATTATTATTTATTTGATTATTATTATTATTATTTATAGTAATTATTATTTTTATTATTATATATATAATATTTATTATTTTGACTTATAATAATTATTTATATTTTTATAATATTATATATTATAATTAATATTATATATTATAAATAATAATAATATTAATAAAAACTGTTATTATAATTTAATATAATAATAAATATTAATAATAATAACTAATAATAATTATTATTATATTAATTTTATAAATTTTAATATTAATAATAATAATTATTATTATTATTATTAGTATTATTATTATTATTATTATTATTAGTAGGAGTAGTAGTAGGAGGAGGAGGATATATAATATCTATAAATAAAAATAATAATAATTTTAGAAGAGTTAAATTGTGAATTCCATTGGAATTGACTTTCCATCCATTTTGTCAAGAAATCTTGAATTCCTCTATATGATGGAATTTAAATGATTCCAATTCCAATTCTGTACGAACCAAACAAGTTATGGAATGGAATCTGAATTCCATTCTGTCAACCAAACAGGATATGGAATGAAATTCAAATTCGAATTTCAACGAATTCTATGAACCAAACACCCCTACAAGTTGATAGCAAATAGGATATAACTACTCGTATATAAGATTGATTTTTAACTTAACATCTTGATATTTACCATATCAAAGTAGTAGAAACTCAATATTATTCAAGTGAAATATCTACGGATATGCTAAGATGTTACTAGAATAAATAGTATGGTCCGAAGAATTAAGAGTGTATTCTTGAGTTTTTTTTTTCAAGGATAAAAAAAGAAAGGATAGGAAATCTTTTATTTTTACATTCTTGAGTTCTCTTTATGAAAGAATAGAAAGGGGAAGAAAAGAAAAAATGACCTTTTTTTAATTCAAAACTTTCCTGTCAATATTGGTCTGATTGTGAAGGAAAACTTTTTTTTCTTTCCTTATCCTATCTTCTTTTTTTTATTATTTAAATTAAACTAAAAAATGCACTCTAAAAGAGACAATAAATAATGAAATTACTAGAAATGAAAGTGAATGATGGGCACTGGGGGCATTCATGGTGCATCTGATTTGGGATTTCATGATATGGCACTTAAATGTGAACGCTGTGCTCACTGCTCATTATTGTAGGTCCAAAGCACGCCCCACTAGCTCGGTGAAAATCCAGTAAATCAGTATTATATATTTATATTATTTACATGGGGTAATGATCAATACTTTTAAATTATTAGGCTAAAAATCCTCTTAATTAATAGGACTGTGACATGTGAAAAATCAGGAGGTGAAATTAAAAAAGAAAATTAGTGGATTCCATATGTTAACAAGTGGATATTTTAAGATGATTTTTAGGAGGATTTATCATTTTCCTATTTACATTTGAATTGTAAAATCAAATAATTAAACAGTTTTGTTACCTTTGGAAGTAATATAAAATTCCACTTTTGATCTGTAAAGCTAAACGAGTCGACTTGATTTGTTTATAAGCCTACTAGTACTAACAACTCACATTATTTGTCATGCGGTATGAATCACTTATCCTCACATTTGCTGCTTGTCTGCTTGACTTGTCTTACTTTTACTCGACTTTCGATGTATGACTTAGTTCGCGAGTTGTAATTGAACCAAGTCAAGTTGTCACAAATCACAATATCAAACTTGAGCTCAGCTCGACCCAAAATCAACATATATAGCTTTTGTTTCCAAACTTGAGCTTGAGCTCGGTTTGATAAACGATCCGCAACCGAGAAGACGAGAAGTAATAGATACGTTAACCAACCAGGATCAAGCGCGATATTTTTAGTAATATTTATACTTTCATACAAAACGTTTTAAGCACATACTCTAATAATTTAAGATATATTGTAATTCTACTAATATTAACATAAGTACATTAAAGAGAGTACGCAATAATACCATGACCTTATATTACATGATAATTATTATTATTATATTATATCATAAGTTCAAATCTCCCTCCTTTTATCGCACGGATAAAACGACGTCACATCAACGCACTGCGTAAAAACTTCCGTCAACATTAACGTTTTAACTTCCGGCGAATGACACATTTTTAACAAGTCTTCAAAGGCTTCCCGCACAAACAATCATTATTAACAAACGACGAAGCTTCCAGGTGCTGAAACCACGAACCAGACGGAATTGCACCACACAAATGATTATGACTTAAATCCAAATGCCCGATATACGAAGCCGCTTCAATCGATTTCGGGATCGCTCCTTTCAATTTGTTGTAACTCAAATCCATTACCGTGAAATAAGATCTCGGCCCAAACACATCAGGTATGTTTCCTTCAATTCCATTCCTACTTAAATTCAATATACTTATACTCGAATTCATCAACGAAGGCGGTAATGTACCAGATATGTTATTTCCGTCTAGATTCAATGTAGCTAGAACCGCCATTTTCCCTAACGATTCTGGTATCGAACCGGAAAACCGGTTCAATGACAAATCTAGATCTGATAACCTATAGATATAAGAAATTGTGTATGGAATGTTTCCGTAAATTCGGTTTCCGCTTAGTAATGCTCTGCTTAGCATTCTAAGCTTACCGAAGTTTATCGGAATCGTTCCGGATATTAAATTGTTACGCAGATCTAAATGCATTAACGAAGTAAGATTCGTTATAGATCTCGGCATTCTGCCGGTTAGTCGGTTATCAGCTATGTTGAGTACCGATAACCGACTTAATTTACCGATATCGTAAGGAATTTCACCGGAGATTTTATTTCCGATGAGATCGAGAATACGAAGATAAGGTAAAGATGTGATACATTTAGGAATTACACCGGAAATATCTTTCCAGTCGGCTATAATTATAGTTGACAGCCTTCTCAGCTGGCAAATAGCTGGAGAGATAGTGCCGTTCATGTATCCGACTCGTTTCGCTTTTTGGAAAATCGGATCTTCGGATTCTCCACGGAGGTTTATATCTGCGACCCGTTTTGTAGTCGGGTCGCAGCTTATTCCGTACCATTTGTGACAGCAGTCACTGCCTTTCCATGTATCGAAGATTCCTAAATAAGGCTCGTGTAAGGCAGCTTTGAAGGCTAGTAGAGCTGCCCGATCAGATGCCGGACAGGCAGTTACGCCATTAGTGACTAACAAAATCAAAACAGTTGTCATTAGCCATGAGTAGGCACTCATATCTTTCTTTTGTTTTGTATATATATTTATATCTATAAAAAAAAAAAAAAAAAAATTTGTTTGTGCTTACTTTGGACAGTGAAGTGTGAATTTGTTGGATAGTTTGAGTGGAAAAATAGAAGTGGAGGGTGGGTTTAAATAGTGAGAATGATGGAGGTAAAATAGATAGGGAATCACGTGTGGTGTGTGAGGTAATGTGAACAGGTCAACGTGGGTGGTAGGGATAAGAATAGGATGTGAAGAATTATGAAGAGAGAGTGATTGAGTATGATAGGACGTTATGTTATATGTCCAACCGCGTGTCATGTGCCTATCGAGGTCCTCCTGCTCGGCTAATAACAACGAAACTCATTAGAGATGGAATTAGATGTAGACAATCATAATTTTACAATTCAGAAGAAAAAAAACCCATGTCTATATCAAACTAAACCTGTTTTTATTTCTAAAATTACACATATTGTCGATCCATTTGACATTTGGTTAGGCTTATCAACCACAAGATTTATGGTTGATTGGCATATAATCGTGGACGAGATATCAGCTTTATTTTTGTTAAATGTTGTAAAATTACATACTTAAGAAACAAAAAAGTCTAATAACCATGCTTAATTTTCTTGTCAACTCAAACACATGCTACTGAAGTTTTTTAATATCTAAAGGCTAGTAATTACATACTAAACATGTTTTTTGCCCAGGCCACAATGTGTTCTTATCTATGAACCTGAAGTTAAGTATATATTCAAGATCCTTCGACTTGAGAGAAATGTCTGGTATACTACTTTAAGGAATCGCATTTACTGAAGGAGTGAAGGGGTGAAGGGAGGGGGGTCAGATTTTTAGTCATACACTTTGCGTACAACTTGAGACCAAAAATACTAAACCTTTAATCTGATTAATAAAATTGTTTAGGAATGTATTGTTTTCAGAAAATTTAAGAAGTTAGCTCGTAATTAACCTAAACTAGTTGGCTGCCATATGTTTCCCATGTAGACATGCATGTAGTTAGTAATTAATTAATGTCGATCGACATGCCCATACACTAATTGAGCCATTGAGGAACTGTTTCTTGCGTACATGTGTACATTTTGAGCACCTCAAATATATTTAAAAATTATTATACTTCGAGTCTAACATATTTTCTTGTCTGCGTTATCTACAATGAGGGCGGGGACAAAAAAAATAATACGAGTACCTTATAATTTACAGGTTGCTTTATTTATAAAAAAAAAAATAATGTATCTGCCTACACAATCTGTCCCTCTTTCAACTAGATCAGCCACAAACTCATATAAGCAGCCACCCAATGTCTTCCTCCCTTTACTCGTTCGAGGTGGACGGACGAGTCCACACCATTGGGTAGAGCTCGTCATTCGCTCGTGCGGTTGATTCGTCCGACGAGTTTGTTCCTACAGGGACGAGCTGTTAAGCTTCTTTCTTTTTCTTTTTTTTTTAATCTCAACAGCTAACAGGGGAGAAAACAAAAAAAATGAAGTTTCAAAAGTTGGCAAGACAGGTCCCTATAACGGCCTTTTTGACCAAAAGTAGTTGAAAAAAATGACACTTTTACTCCTTTAACGGCTAGCTTTTCTAAAATCCTATATATACACTTTCATTCCATTAAAATTGATACTAGTCTTTCATATATTCATAAATTCCTCCCTTTCTGCTATACACAAACATATTTTCAATGGCAAACATGATTGTCCATGATGCAAAAATGGGCATGCAAAGTCACATGCTTGACAATGACAGACACAAGACTGAAGTTAGCAATGTGATTCAGAGCATCACATCCAACAAGGCGGCTTACACAGCCGAAATCGATCGACTTCAAGGTCGAATTTGTAACGCTGTTGAAGATGAGTATCTTATTTATCTTTGACAGAAAATCGATTGGCTGAATCAAACCATTTTCCAGCTTATCGCTGCCACTACCACTTTAATCGCCACTATAGACCATGCGTTAAACCGACAAGGCGTTTTCGGTGATGGTCGTCCTGACCCTGGGAGGGAGTACGCATCTCCTCAACCCGGTGACGCTGTCGGGTCTTCTAAACCATACTGGTACATTCATCACAATGACGATGACAATACGGTGGAGTCAGACTATTCTGAATGTTAGTATTATGTTTTATAAGTATTATGTAATGTTTTATTATGTGTTTTATTATTTATTAAGTGTGTCTGTTAGGCTTTATTAATATTCTAGTATGTATGTTTTAGTTTGTAAAATAAATGAAATATGTGTTTTATTAGATATTGTTATTTTAATGAAGTATGTGTTTTATTAGATTTAGTTATATTTTTAGAGGGTTAAAAGTGTAAAGTTTAGATTAAATAATAGAATTAAATAATTATCACTTTCTCTCTCATAAAAATGTTAGATGCAAAATACCATTTTACCCTGAATAAATTAATTTACATCATCAATCTTTTATCTTCAAAAATATCTCCACTATCTATTTACATCAATTACATTAAATCAATTACTTACACTCACCACCAAAAACAGTTCGTCACCACCAAAGGCGTGCCTAAAGGGGGCGATTTCAAAATTTAAAGTGTGTTATGTATTTTTAACATTTTCATGGATTTTAAAAGTTTTCTTATAGGTTTTTAACATTTTGCCCCATTTTATATTTATATTTCAAAAAAATTTTAATTTTGCTCCTTTGAAATTTTTTTCTTGATACCGTCTCTGTTCACCACCACGACCACCGGTCGACATCACTACCAAACCGTTGTCGCATCGCGCGAATACATATGTTATAAAAAGAAGCAATATTATTGCTTAACACCTAAGGAGAAACGGGTGTCAACTCGAGTTAGCGATGCCAAACACCCCGATTCAACATTGGACGACATCCAACGGTGACGTCGGACATCAAACGATGCGAAGCCCATTCCTTGTACCTTAGCAATGTTGTAAATTGATAACATCATAATTCATAAGATATGATTATCCACTTTCGATGAAATAATAGTGATATTTTTGTTTGTAGTACAAGTATAATTTGCCGTTTTACCATGACAAAAGTCAGTTTTCACCTTGATCTTATCTGCTTACCAGTTGCCAGCTACCATATATTTTGAGCCTAGCTAGCTAGTAGTAGGAGTATGGGTTGCATGTAATTATACTGTGGATCTTTTTTTACTATTTAAAGTTTTTATGCTACTCCTTACATAATGTATAGTGTTCTTTTGCTACATAAATATTTGTCTGGCTGACTTTAGGACCACATCTCTACTTCGTTGTATGGATTTATTATTAGTTTACTATTTACTATACATCCACCATTCCCAAACTTATACTATTGCATATTAAAACAGAAGTGAAGATATCTTTTTGAAGTGGTAGACCACATGTACTTTGTCTTTTTATAGCCCCAAATATATTATTAGGGAAATCTTACACTTAGAAAGTACACGTCGTACACATTATATATATATATATATATATACTAAAAACATATGTAAATGTATAAATATTTTGTGTGTAAAACGTATAAGTTTTGAATGTACAAGCTTTTAAAGCATATACTGATTTTAATCAAATTTCGTTTTAACCCTTTAAATTTAAACTAAATTTCGTTTTTACCTCTTAAAATTTCTAATTTTTTTTAACTTTTACCCCACATCAAAGTTTTCACTTTCATTTTTGTAACACTAAACTTTTAAATTCTTATATTTTCAACAAACAACTTTTACACAGTTACGGTTTTACTGTTAAACATTTACTCTTTGATTATTTTCATTTGTCTTTGTATACATATAACGTTTTCATTATACAATAACTTTTATTACATTTAAAACAGTAATATAGTTATTGTTCATGTTTTTATACATCTTAATATTCTCTACATTATTTTTATTGTATTGCTACATGTTTAGTTTTTTTAATGAAAGTTTTCATCTTTGTATCCCACATCAAAATTTTCGTTATTATTTTTATTGACACTAAACTTTTGGGTTTTTAGGTTTTCATCATACTATTTGTACGCAGTTATGATTTTACTTGTAAAGATTTAGTTTTGATTATTTTCTTCTGTTTGCATACATATATATAACGTTTTTAATATATAACAATTTTCATCATGCTTACGTCTTACATTCATGAAATAGTTAAAGCATTAATATAGTTATTATTTGTGTTCTTATACGACTTAGTATTCTTTTATAATATTTTTAATGTTATTGCTAGATGGTTAGTTGTAATGTTTAAAGTTTGGGTTTGAATATTTAACATAAATTTGTCAAAAATTTATTGTATACCCTCCGTTTCATTAGGGCCCTCACTTTCTCACTCAACTCACTCAAGCGCTCGCCAAAAACGTATCTCGCGGCAACACGCAGGTTCAAACAACTAGTCTCATTCTATATCCTTTATATTTTTATATAAGATAGCTTGTCGCCGTTAAAAAAAATTATAAGATAGCTTGTCATTATCATCTTTTTTAAAGAAAACCTACAACTTTTTTCTTTACTGTTTTTGTGTTTACAACTTACATTGTACACAAGAAAAATATATATATATAATTCCCACTGCTTGTGTGATGTTACAAAAAGTAAATGAAAATGTAATACTGAGTATATGTCACGAAGATAAAGTTGGATAGAAAAAATGTAAATTATATATCGTTTTTGTATGGACCATTCAACTTAGAGATCAATCATGTTAGTATAGTATGATTCCTGACATGAATCAGAAAGGAGGAAGGACACAAAAAATTTGAAAAAGAGAAAACAGGCTGGCCTTTGAAAATAAGGAGGAAGATTGCCTCAAGTTCTTTCAAGGATGATTTTGATCTTTATATAAAAATCAAAGACCAAGATTCAATGATAATTATTTAATCTTGGCCATTGATTTTCAATTAGTCAAGTTGAGGAAATTTGAAAAAATCATTCATGAAAATAAAACAGGAAAAGAAAATAATTCAAAAAAGCTGTTCAAAAAGTAAAATAAAATAATTCAAACCAAAAAAGATTAAGAACAAAATAATATGGGCATGATCGGGTGTTTGGGATAGCTTAACTTGACAGTTTGTAAAATAGCTTAACGGCAAAAGGTTAACATCATTAGTTGCAGAAACAAAAGTAACATGATTTGTCAAAATAACATGGTTTATCAGTACAGCGCTTTTATATAATTTTTTATACTTTAGGGGAGAAAAAAACGACTTGACGACTTAAAGGAAAGTGTAATTTTTATTGATACTTAGAAAAGCATTTAATGAATTTTCATAACACGTTTCGAACTATATTAACGGTATCACTTAAAATATATCTATATCTATTTATCCTCCTTATATAAACAAACTACCTCCATCCAAATTAAACACCCTATCTTTAAATTCTTTATTTTACCTTTTTAATTTACACTACCAATCTATCACCAAACATTTTAATCTTGAAATATCAAAAATACCATTAAGAAAACCTTACGTCCAATTTGTCTCTCTTCCCTCCCCTTAGAGCTGCTCACATATTCTACCAAAAAACATATTCATAATTCCCCATAACAAAACACACACATACATCCCTTGAAAACCACCCCCCTCTAAATTCTAGAACACACATAGTCACCGCCCCCCAAAACCGTCGCCGTCTCCGCCGTCTAAAACACACATAACTATAGGTACGGTGATTCGGTAATCGCGCGGGTACCGCTACTTAACAGCGTTTTTTCCTATGCTCCGTCGCATTGTACGGGTACAAGGCTAGTTACATTATATTAACCGAACATACGTTACTCTAGAATGATATTTATAAATAAAATCTCATAGACGCGACATGTTATCTCCGAAAATCGAACCTATAACTTTTAAGAAAAAGTTTAAATACATTTGTCAGCTATACCGACTTCATCTACTATATAATTTAGTTAGCTCATCTAATAAAAATTGTAGAAAGCATTCATATATTTTGGTCAAGATCTCAAACTTACATATAAAAGGTAAAAGAAGACGATCATCAAAGATTAGAAAAGGTTAAACATATCAAGTAACATGATATTGAACTTGACGAACATACCAAGTTATTTTAAACTTGAAGGGATAGATTGCTATTTGATGTGATGAGAACGATTATTTTGAGTTTGCACTTTGCAGTTTGGTGGAGCAGCAAACATTTGTCCGCTTTTGAAAAGATGGGGACCAACTAATAATACTAGAAGGTCCCACATAATATTCGTATCGAGACCAAACATTTCCCTTTCCATTTATTGAAGATATACCTATACCGTATAGTTTTCTCATTTAACTCATAATTTCGAGATGTTTATGAATTTTGTTGATATGGTTTTGTTAGTTATGTTATGGATAGGTAGTTGCAGATGTTAAAAAATAATCAATAGTATATAATAAAAAGAATAACCTCAGTTACATGTAAGAAAATGTTTAAAGTATCTTTAATGGTCATATTACACAGATACCGTGTTAGCATTTTGTAACGAAGATAACATAGGTTAATAAACTATATACATCTTTAAATCCAAACCTAAAAAATATGGAAAAATGGTAAAATTCCATATCTCAAAGTTGTTTGTCAAAATCTTATCTTGATTTCTAGTTTTAGAAAGAAAAAAATAAATAAATAACCAGGCTACTAAAATAACTAACAGGGAATAAAACCCATGCGTTAATGTAAAAATAAAAATGATTTTGGATTGTTTTAATCTTACTAAAAAAATCATTGCGTACGAGTTTAATGATTATTTGATAACTTCGTATTTTACAAATTAGGTACTTCACTATTTCAAATGTTATAACATGCACACAATATGAATCTCATAAAGAATTGGACACCGGTGATAAACACCGCCCATACCCTCTCAATCGCTAGTCGAATTACCTTTATCCGTACGGTGCTTGACAGTTTTGCTTCATATTTTTTTTCTCCATGTATAAAGCCCCAATAAGTGTCTTGTCCAAACTTGAGTCAATTCATACATCGTTTTTCTAAAGAGGATCATCATCTACTAGGAAAATCTCTTGAGTCCCAGGGGCCCGAATTGTCAAATCAGTGGATTCAGGTGGGCTTAGGTTGGGTAGTTTAGAAACTAAAAAGCTTTCCCTGTTATCTAAACGGTGGTGGAGATATCGGATTGAACCAAAAAGTTTTTGGTGTCAGGTCATTAATGCAATACACTCCACCCTTAAGAACTGTTGTTCTCTTCCCTGTAGAACTAACATTGTGGGAGCCTCGAAAACCATTGCGGGCCTAAGCTCCCATTTAACCCAGTTCGATGTTGCTCTCGAAAATGTGATTACAGGTAATATATCTTGGCAACGAGAACTCCATCAGACTATGGATCAACACATGGACATGTAGCAAGCCTCTCTCTTCAGCTTTCCCTGATCTATTCAAATTGGAAAAGCAAAATGGATGCTTGATTAGAGATCGGTATACCGGTAATGGAAGATTCTCACCTTGGGAATGAGAATGGATACGACCTCCCTCTACTCCGCTGGAACTACATCACCTACAGATGATGTTGGGCCAAATACACAACATCACTCTCTCTGGCAAAGAAGACTCATAGACGTGCAATTTAGACACAACCAAATGTTACTCGGTTAAGGCAATGAAATCAAGACTCCATAATGTAAGCTTCGGCCCAAAACAATGGGCTTTCCCATGGAACACTCTTGCCCCATTAAAAGTTAACATACTGGGATGGAGGATTGAGATGAACCACGCAGCCACTGCAGACCAACTTATCGGCATAAACATCCATATAGCTTCACCAGTTCGCAAAATATGCAATTTAAGAGAAGAAACAGCAATGCATCTCTTCTTACAATGTCCTTTTGCAGACTCACTATGGAACCTTCTCCAGCAATGGTGCAGACTTCCAGCCCAGAAGCCCCAAACCTTGAGAGAATTAATGAAGTTCCACTACGCTTCGCCATCAAAGAGGTGAAGGGGATCAGCTTCCAATTGCTTGTCAATAGATCTAAATCCACGATTGATATCACATGGCCTCAATGGATTTACTTTCAATTATGAGCCCTGTAATCCTATCTTTGTTTATTTTGTGATTCTCCATGAACATTGTATATCCTCCTAGCATCTTGCTAAATAACATATCAATTAAAAAAATTTTAATTTTAATGTTAAAAAAGAAAACAAACATGCACAAATGTTGGGCTCTAAATATTATATTAAGATATTTTTAGGAAAAGATTAAATAACATGTAAATTTGCATATGCATAACTTTTAGTTTAAACCTCCTACATATAGCGTTCTACCAATAATCTAATACCAAAAATAATTTTGCACAATTCGTATATTAGATTTTAATAGATATTATCAGATACTAGTAATGACAAATGAAAACATAATTTATCATTTTCAAAAAGAAGAGGGCTATATTCTATCTACAATAATTTTTAGTAATTCACAATGATTCATTTTTTTATACATTTTTAAATTATGGAGTGCGAAATCTAGTTTAATAATTTATAACAAGATATACTGCTAATTGACTACAACACACTTACGGGCAGTGTACCCGTTCGTATGTAATATAGCTAACTGGCAAGACCAAGATCGAAGACAAGGACTGAATATTGCATAAGGTTGTAAAAATGTAAATCAAGAGAAAGTTTGGTTCGTGACCGAGTTGTCACTTTGCGTTTTAAACTAGATAATTGACAAGTAAAATAAGTACTCAAACGGTATTAATGAGAGCACACGAAAATAGTTTGATTTGTAAACAATGATTAAAAATCCATCTAAGTCGAATCCGCTTCACAGGGAGTCTAGGTTGCATATGGGTTAAGCTCAAAATTCATAGATGTTGGTGATAATAACCGTGACAAAGACAAGAACACAAATGGGTGCACTACGTTTGTAAAATTGACTCAATCAACGGGTGCACTACGTTTATAAAATTGACTCAATCACCTAATCAATCTAATTTCTTGCAATAAATGGTACCACCAACCCTATTACAATTAATTGAACTAACTAGTTTTTTTGATTATTTAAATAACAATTTTATCTTTGTGAAAGAAACGTGGTACCACCAACCGTTAAATCCACTTAACAAAGTAATTTTTATTAGACTTGTATTCTTTACTATCATACCATGACCTGGCAAGAGTTATTCATAGACAACCAACTAAAATAATACTTGCACTTAACTAGTACCACTACCGAAGAACACAAATATCACCAAGTACACAAGTTTAAGTAGAAGAAGTCACTTCATTAAGATCTTGACAAAATGTTAAGTAAACCAACTTGAATTCAAAATATTATGCAACCATAACTAATTGTTTCACTTCATCTACATAGATGTATAAAGATAAAGCTACTCATAATGTTAAGAGCTAAAGATTCAAATAAAAAGGAAGACATAATGTACCAAATAGAGAGTAATAATCCAAATCGAGTTTACAATCGAGCTACAATAAGTAACAAGAGCCAAAATTAATCATCAAGTCTTCAAATAAGTTGGAATAGTGAGAAGACCTTGAAAAATGGTTGGAAATGATGTATGTGTGCTCAAGTGTCCAAGATTAGGTTTAGGGTTGAGTGGTGGTTGGTATTTATACCCCAAAAGAGAAAAAATAGTGATGTCAGCTCGATCTCGCGTCGCGGCCTCTTTCTCTCGCGCAAGGATTGTTTCAAGCTAAACTGGACGAAAAATAACAGATCTCGTGCCGCGAGGCACCCAGGTCGCTGATGTGCGTTTTTATTCTATCTTTAAATTTATAAAATGTTGTACAAGTAACTATTTTAAAACACAACCACACTAACGAGCAGAGAACCCGATCAATGTAGTATAGTCTAGTGATAAGGTACATGATCGTTCGCAGGGACGCGTTGCTTTACCTAATCTAGTAATATGTGTAATTCTAGTTGTTTTGGGGGAATGTCACTAACTCCTAAATAACTACTACTTTAAAGTAAATATCCGGTATTACCAGGCCAGGCTGTTTCTAAAGAAACAACGTAAAATTGTGAAAAATCTAATAACAATAGTTAAATTAAAATACTTGTTTGGCATCTCCGATCTCATGGTACGACCAAATATTATCCTACTGGTTTGCTAGACTATTGGAAACTTAATCACGGATCAGATTCTCGTTAGATTCACTTCGCCTAATTACTAGTGTTGTCGTTAGACTCACACAATCCTATAAAGAAATTCTCGTTAGATTCATTGTTTAAGCATTAATGACCTAAAGTTTGTGTTACTAATTCATCTTTTAATTACTCGGCTCTTAAGTCATGGCCAGATATAATTATCTCCAGTGACCACAGTGGTCGTTTCCAAGTCAAAGGATCGCGTCTGACATTGTTAAGCATCATGTTCAATTCATCCTAATTACTATGGTTCTGGATCCCTCGGTTACAATTGAATCACTTTTTACTTCTAGTTATAGATCGACTAGTCGTTTTCTGTCCTAGCATACTAGTCCTAGTGTATGATTATAGACAACCATCAGAATTAAACTAATATGTTCAGATATAGAACCGATAATAATATGAACTACTAATAAACATAGATCTACGATAAACAGTTTAACACACTCCAACAGATTCTCAACAAACACAGTAAAACAATAAGCGTCTACATGATCCAAACAAGTATTCAGCCTACTAGCCTAGTATTATTAAAGGAATAAAAAAGTTTGAGAGGATAAAAGACATTGTTCAAGTAAATAAAGATAAATAGAAAATAAGATCTAGACCAAGGATGAAGATCGGAAGGCATTAGAAGCTCCAAAACCTTATGGAAATTTGCAAATTCGACCTAGGGTTGATATTGGGCGACTATGGCTGCTGAATCGGCTCTCTCTTAGGGTTTTAAGGGTTAGTTCGACTTAAATAGGTGTTTAAGTCGGTTTCGGATATGGGCCGACCAGCGGCGCTGGTTCTGGGTTCTAATAGGCCAACGGCGCTGGTCTTCGGTGAGCGGCGCTGGCTAGGTGGCCAGCAGCACTGGTAGCTGATGTTCGTTCTTTTGCGTCTTCGTTTGGCTCCTGAATCACTCCTTGTGTCTTGTAACTTCATAGGCTTCCTTCTTGAGTCACTTGATGTCATTTACCCTCTCTCTCATCTTCCGTGAACCTGCATAAATATACGATTCATTAAGTACCAATAATTCCGGAATAATAACTCATTTAGACATAGAAATGAAGCCTTTCAATAGGGTTTTTATCACATAATGGACGCTCATCAGTCGCGCCACTACTGCAGTTCAACCCAACCTCGCGCCGCGAGGTAGCCCTAGAGTCGCCATTTCAGTTTCGTTCTTGACCTTGCTTCATCCGTTAGTGCATATGGACCATTCCTAAGTCTTTTTCTACCATTTGTAAGTGAAATACCAGCTTTAGACCCGAAATCACTAGCAAATATTATAACGCACCACAAAACAAGTATAAACGGCTATAAAACAAGTACAAAATGTCCAAATAAGATGTGAGAAATATGTATAAATTGCGATACATCATGGAGTATTATATGTAGACAAAGCGGTAGGAATAAAACATTATATACGAATAATAATCAGCATAACTAGCATGTAATCGAGCAATTTAATATATAGACTACTAGTGTTTAGGCCCGTCTAATGGACGGGTAGTATCAAAATATATATTGATCAAAGTTAAAAATTTTGGATTTCAAATATAGTTTGTTATATCTAAACTTAAGACAAACAGAAACAACGATTTTAGACTATAATTACGAAAATTTAAAAAAAACATATGAAAATTAACTTCATATAAATATTGCATCTACTTAACTTTTTTTTTTTTTTTTTCTTCCAATTTTAGTTAAATATAAAATTTGTAGTTTGTTATATCTAAACTTAAGATAAACACAAACAACAATTTTAGACTATATAATTTGAAAAATACATACCAATTTATCAACAAAGACCATTTCTAAAAAAACCTTTTGGTAGTAGATCGTAGGTTTTTTTTTGTTGGCCGTAGGGTTTTTTTGGGTTTTATAGGTTGTATATATATTGATAATATTTTTTGAGAAGTTTTTAAGGATAAAAATATTTTTTTTATTAATAATAAGGTTGGCCATTTATTAAATAAATATTAAAAAAATAGAGGATTAATAAGTAGGGAGTATTATTCTCAAAGAGGAGGATTAGGGGTGTCAAGTGTACACCAACCCCCTTCTTTTGTTATATTATAGATAATTCTAATATTCATAATTTTAAAACGAACTATTTTTATGCCATTTTCATATGTTTTCAACAAAAAGCAAAAATTCTTTACAAAAAACAAAAAACAAAAAAAAGAGTTACGAGTACTATTTTACAATTTTTCCGGCTTACAGCTTTCAGGCCGACACATTAAATATAGTGGGACATCAACCATTCACGCAAACATCTATTATGGAATTCGTATCGTTGCTTTCTAGTTTTACAAAATAGCCCAAATAATTTTCCGATTGTGCACAATTCACCAACCATATACCAAAATAGGATAAGCTATTCTAACAAAAATAATAAGAAAAAAAAATATGCTTTAATGATACATAAATTTCAATTTCAATTATATAGCTCAATTGGGCCTAGGAAGACGCACTATGTTTTTTTTTAAACAGTTGATCGATATTCAACATCAGATAATAACTCACCGTATAATGATAAACCTTTACACGCACTCTAAACTACGAGATGTAAACCATAAGCCGTTACAGGTGATTCAGGGATAAAATTTTACAGACTTGTCCCTACTAAGAGTCGAATCAAGACTTATATAAAAAACCAGAGATGCATCTGTCAGTTGAGTTAGTTTCATTTACAGAACGCACTATTTTACATACTTACATCAACAGAATTTTTATCATATAAATTAGTTTTTGAATTGGACCTACGAGGACGCACAGTGTTACATCAATTATTTTCCTTTTTCCTTTTAAAAATTACATCAATTAGATCATATGATAGTACAAAAATTGAAACAGTTATGTGTACATATTATTGTGATTCACTTAATCACAGGGGAGGCTTAGAGGGTGATCTGATTCTCAGCCGGGACATAATTTTGAAGAACATAAATTTTTAAATGTCTTTTAAATATATATTTATATATAATGTATAATATGCTAAAAAGATGTGTTATATAATATATATATATTTGATTTTATTGTAACTAATGTATAAAATGTAAATAAGTAACTAATATGATATGTAATTCTAAAATTATGATCTTATTATGCATATATAATTTGTTGATACAATGCTAGTTATCATTTATAAAAAAATAGTTTATATATTTGAATTCGATAAAAGTTAAGGGCATTTTTTTTATTCGCCCGGAGTGTTTGAATTCTTAAGACCGCCATTGCTTAATCACAAAAATGGTACACCCCCATCATGATCAAGTTAAACAAAGATGAGTCGTTTGTGGAGTCTAGTTAATCAAAGAGAGAAATACTTGTGAACAAGACTCAATTTTGATAATATAAGTGACTGAATATTTATTGTTCATAACTGTGTAGAGTAAGTGAACATATATCTTAATATTTGCATTTAGAGATGAACATATGACCCGAAAACTCAAGACTCCACTCATGTCCGTGGGGACACGACCCGATCGACTCGCTCAATAAGGTACTGGGTCGGGTCATGGGTTCGATTTGGTTGCAATGTCAGGTTTAAGGTTAGGCCGGGTCGGTGTTTTTGACACGTGATGAACAAATGTCTTATAAACCCGAGAACTGAACTGACCCTCCCGATAGGGTAATGTGTCAGATCATGGGTTCGATTTGTTTGCACTACGGGGGTTCATTTTGCATTGTCGGATTTTGACCCTTTCTCATTGTCTATTTGCACTTAGTTTAACTAGTTTGTTAGTTTTAATTGTATTTTTCATTTCTTATTTTTGAAAAGCAAAGTTTACAAATAAGTTTTATAGAAAAATCAAAAGGATCTTATGCACATTTTCCTTTCATATTTTTTGCTTTGACATCCAACTCATACTTAACTTATACCTTGTTTTCAGTTAAGTTTGTGACTTTCAATTTTTTCTCGGTAATTTGATTATTGAATTGATTAATTTAAAATTGAACATTGTAATTAATGATTGAAGTTATACCTATTATATTTATCAAAATTAATATTAGTATCAAGATTATTATTAAGAATGGATGGTAACAATAATAAGAAGGAAAACAAAAATATCTTTATTAATTCTATTAAATACAATAAATAATATGTAACTTTTATTCCTTTATAAAATAAACCACTATCCAATTTTTTTAATTTCCAGTCTTTAAAATATTTAAATTATCTTTTAGTTTTTTTTAAAAGGCATAGCATATAAATTGGCAATACCCATAATTTTGGTATGCCTACGCTGCGTTTGAATCCTGACAATGCGCTAAACCGTTTGCTCTTCCATGTGTGGATGAGTATAGTGTTGTTAAGACCCTCTCACCAAGTTTACATGTGATAGGATTTGAACCATTGACCTCCTAGGAAGAAATCACAAAATATTTTTCTCAACCTACACACTAAATTTACATAAAATACTCCCAAAAAATTTTTCAACCCTATCTACCCAAGTTACCACTCTCATTTATTCACTCATTTAATATATTTAATAAAATTATTTACAACATACATCTTTCAACCCTTAAATAATTACATTGCCATCTTTTACATTAAAATGCACACCTCCACCATCGCCGCCACCATTACCGCCCCGTTACCACCATCGTGTTGTACAAGTATCTTTTTAGTTAATTTGAAGATTATCGAAATTATACATATCTACACAACTAATGTGGGCCGATATGTAATTCGTTTAATTTAGACAATGTTTGATATTTCCCAATTTCTAGCTGGGCTAACTTGTAAGGATTCATATCCATGAGAAGAGCCCAAGAAAATTAAACTTGTTGGCTTGTAGTTGCAACAAGAAACACAGTCACATAGATGGCCTGTTTTTTCCTCTTTTTTTTTTTTTTTTCTTTCTTTGGAACAAACGATGGGCTTTTGAGCATTGAACTAGACGATGGGAGACAAGTCATTCACTTGTTCAAAAAATATTTAGACCTTGCCACCTTGGTCATGTTTGGCATGCAGTTTATGCAAGCTTAAAAGAGTTTCAGAGCGACAAGTATTGTTTTGCAACATAAGTTTAAAATAGCTTATGATTTGCATAAGTTGAAAAGGATATTTCGGTTTAACCAGAAAATTTAAAATTTTGCTACATCTTACCATTATAATATTATTCTAAAATAAGAGCAAATATATGAGTTATGATAGATAGACTTTGGTACAAAGGTTTGGACCATATACCTCCAATTTTTCAAAAGTATTTTACATGAGTCCTAGTGCTCAAAATAACTTACAGCTCATACAAAGTTACCTTTTTTTTTTTTTTTTTTTTTTTTTTTTTTTTTTTTTTTACGGCATACAATTATACAAAGTTACTTCGCACTGAACATGAATGGTGTTAGACTAAGAGGAGTGGAGGCATTCCCTCCAAGCTGGGAATGCCCCTCCACCACTCAGATATCGACATGTGGCACTTTATAATGATTGGAGGCATTCCCTTAATTTTGGGTCATTCCCTTGGAGTGGAGGCATTCCCTCTAAGGGCATTCCCTATTTTTTTTAATTTTTTTTTTTTTATAAACTTTTTTTGAAATAATGAAATTAAATATAAAAATAAATATAGAATCTTGAATATTAACGGATATATTGAATAGTAACGGCTGCTTTTCAAATTTATAATTTTTCACCTATAAATACCTTCATCCTCTTATTCTAAAAACACAACTCAAAATTTCATAAAAATCCACATACCACACACTATAACCATGAACTTTGGCGCGAGGGAGAACACGAAATGAACCAACCCGTCCTATCGGACAACCGCAACCCACACGAGGCAGAGAACGAGGAAGAGCACGAGGGCAACCCACACGAGGCAGAGCACGAGGCGGACCAACTCGTACCCCTGTTCAGTCACCCATTCCACCACCTGTTCAACCCCGAGTTCAACCCGCGTAAACCTGCAATCAACAGACGACTTCACTGATGAAGAATTGAACGAGGTATGGGATTCTACCATGGCTCAAATCGAAAGCGGACAACTTAGGCCATGTGCTCCAGGGCAGAACCGAATTCACGATGACGGGAGACCTGAAGGATACGAGACTGATCATGGTGAAGAGTACGTCAACGATTTTCAATCGGAAGAGGAAGATTATCACTACGAATACCAGCGCCGTAATGATTGTGACAGTGACATTTCATCAACCGATTCCCTTTATGGTTGGCGTACCCCATAATTCGTGTTAGTGTTTAATTTTTATTTAATGTATTTGTGTTAAGTACTATTTTAATTTCGTGTGATGTGTTTAAAATAAATGTAATGTTTCGTTTTTAAAATAAATGTAATGTTTCGTGATAAATAAATGTAATGTTTTTAATTTTTGGTGTTTAATTTTTGGTGATGTGTTTAATTTTTGGTGACATACTTAATCAAATAAATACAAATAAAACATAAATACATTAAACATACATCAAACATACATTAAACACACATTAAACATAATAAAACATACATTTATTTAAAGACACACAAAACGTAAAACCGAATAACATAGAAAGATATGAAACTAAGACATCTTCGATAAAATCACATCATAAATCTTGCACTAGCTCGTAGCAAATGCCACTCCGGGAGGTAGACAAAATCAGGATGCGTCATACGATACTCCTCTAAAGCAACTTCGACACGCCTCAGGTTTACTTCATTGTTCAGACGAGCATAGATGTGCTCGAACTCGTGAATTGAGTGGCGCATCTTCCGCCATTTTCCTTGCACATTCTCAAGGCTCCTTTGTTCGCTTTGATGATTTTGGAGATTAATAAAGACTTCCCTTACACGTTTCCAAAATGTTCTTTGTTGTTGGAAAGCCTCTACGTTTGGATCATCGACTACGTCAAGTCAAGCTCTCGCTAAATTCATAGTCTCATCTGTTGTCCAAGGTCTAGCCATTTGTTGTTTCACTTAAGAGAAGAATGAAAATAATAAGAGAAAAAAAAGAAGAAATGGAAGAACATGTATAAAAATGAGGAAATGGGATTTAGTTTATATAGATAGATAATTTATTGATTTAAAAAAAATAAAATTGAAACGGACCAAAAACGAAAAAGACAAAAGTGAGAACCTGCAATCGGACGCGTTCGAATTCAGCATGGGCACGCTTTTTAAAAAGCCGGAACGCCCCCCGGGACTAAGCTCCGGCATTCCGGGGGCGTTCCCCGGCATTCCAGGTGAAAAAACCGAGAAGGAATGGGCTACTCCTGATAGTCTTAAGTTCTTTTGGGAACTACATTGTATCGTACAAAAGTTGTATTATTGGGGTCTGTGACTCTATTGTCTAGATGGAACTAGTAGAGTAGTAGATGTGTGAGTTCGTTCGGTATTGAGATCATTACCGTATAACTTTTTTTATAGGAAGGTGTTAACATAAAGTATATATGATACTATGAATTCTATATGGTAATATTTGTATTTGTACGCACTTGTTAAAAAAAAATCATTCTTCGCATGTCTATACAAAATACATATAATCCGTGATTACATATTTACATGACTAAAACTTTTTTTTTTTTTTAACTGATTGTAAATATATTGGTTATAGCTAAGCTACTTTTATAGAAGATTTCAATGCACCAGTTAAAGTCACAAGTCACAACTATGACCCATAACAATCAATTTTGACATTAACTAGTAGATCCAGGTCTCCCGAGCTACTAGTTTCTAACATAGCTCACAATCTAAGTTTTCATAAAAACTATCTTTTCTATAACCCATTTCAATATTTTTTAATATTGTCAAATACAAATATACAATGTATCAAAGTAATCTTTTGACTCATGACACATCAATTTCTCGTTATTGGTCTCAAAATTTAAAAAAGGCTTATTTTTAGACCAATGAACATTTCGCATTTGGCACCTGCAATCACTTGCATCATCCACGACGCTCCCGATTACTCATGACCACGCCCACGAATATGTTAGATAAAGTCACGTGTCAAGCGAACTACTCGATTGCAGCCACCCTTGAGCAACGTACGGCTTACATACCTCATATGTAACACACAAACCAATACGTTAATTAAATGATCGAGACATGTCAAGCCAACTACTCATGTGTGACACTACTAACACAACCACAACCATTTAATAATCGACGACAAAATTGATTTTTTAAAAATTTGGATACACATGTCAACGACGTACTTTGTGAACCATGAACATTATCATATGTAATTAAAATGACCGAAGGTCGATCAAAAGCAATAAAGCATAGATAAAAAATGATTTTGATATATTTATGTTAGATTGAATTAACATGTCTTACAATGTCGATCGTCATAGTGATATTTCGTAATTTCCGGTTATTATGACATGTTAATATTTCATAGATTAGATAATACAGTCGAATGAAACAAGAGAATGACATTGTTATTGTTAATACTATCCAAAATAATACTCGTAGTATTCACATGAGGTAGAAGAAAAAGAAGAAGTGGCCAATAATAATACTCATAATTGAAAAGTTGACACTAGAAAATGTAAAAGCAACTTTTCTTCCCCTATTGGCTGCAACGCACTCATACACCGACAAAACCGGAAAAAGCGAAAAATCTAAAAATGGCTGCTTTCAACTTCAATCCCCTGCCTTTCATTTTCCGCCACTATTATTGATTTATTTCCTTCCACATTTTTACATTCTTTCTTTTTTTTTTTTTTTTTTCCAGAAATTATTATTATAATTCTACAACTTATTAAGCCTCTAAAAAATCATTTGAGTTCATACGTAAAATTTTGTTTGTAGACTTTGTAGCTGAAAACTTCCAACTTATAGTAACTAATAATGGATGCGGATTTCCGGAACAATCAACAACAACAACAGCCACAACAAAACATGAACTCGGGCCTAACACGATACAGATCAGCACCGAGTTCATATTTCTCGTATTTGTATGAAGACGAGGATATTAATCCGTTCTTAAGCCCCAGGGCTTCTAGCCCTGAGACAGAACGCATTTTATCTAGATTCATGTCTAATGGTGATCAATATCGAGGTAACGAATTTCAAGATATAAATTCTATGAAACAGGAACAAGTAACATTTTCACCACCACCACAACAACAACATATGATGTATCAAAACCATGTTCCATCTCATCAACAAGTTGTTCATAATAATAATAATAATAATAGTAATTTGGGTGTTTCTAGCTCTAGCTCTAGCTCGGGCATGGTTGATCCGGTAATGTTAATGGATCCACCAACTAATCTTATTCGTCAAAGTAGTTCGCCAGCTGAATTTTTCGAAAACATTAATATGGATAATGGTACTTTATAATTTTTGTATACATGATATGAATTTTATTTTTGTATTTTTTTTGCAATTAGTGTACGTATTGAATGTTACTGTTTTATAGGGTATTCAGGTATGAGACCTATGGATAAGTTTTCGACTTCAAACAGGTCGAAAAGTAGGATGGGTTACGAATCGGGTTCACATTCATCTTCTAGAGTAGTATTGTCTCGTATACCTGAAAACGAGGGGAAAAACGTGGCCCATAACAATAATGGTGGTTATCCCAGCTTCCCTGTTGCTTCTTGGGACGAATCAACAATGTTAACCGAACGATTTCTAAAAGAATTCGGCAAAAGTGACCGAATAAGTTCATCTGAAGATCAGGTTAAATATTGGAGATGTTTTGATATTATTGATATAAGTTGTTTAGGTTGTAATTAATTTGAGCCTGAGTCTGATTGTTGATTATCTTGATGATTAGAATGATGAAGGGAGAATTCAATCTCCAAATGGTTTGTTTCATCAGCTTAGTTTGCCAACGAGTTCGACTGAGATGTCTGCAATGGAAAAGCTATTGCAGTTTCAAGATAATGTGCCATTAAGAAGCAGGGCTAAAAGGGGTTGTGCTACTCATCCAAGAAGCATTGCCGAACGGGTTAATATCACTCATTAATCACTTAAGTTCTCGTCTAAAAATTATGTCCTTGTACATTATGACAAAAAAGATAAAAATTGTTGTTTTTCTTTTTGTTCATATTCATCGTATAGGTAAGGCGGACACGGATTAGTGAAAGAATGAGGAGGCTGCAAGATCTTGTCCCCAATATGGATAAGGTAAGATTATTAGTTCTTTCAACCTCTCGTATTAGTATATATGATGCCAATTAAGTTGTAAGATTAAGGCCTTAGGTTTTGATATTTGCAGCAAACAAACACAGCAGACATGTTGGATTTGGCTGTGGATTATATCAAAGAACTTCAGAAACAAGTTGAGGTATTCCCCAATTATGAGAAACAAGTCACTAATGTATGATATATGGTGTATATATAGTCCTGTATTATATCACTTATATAGTCTTTTTTTTTTTTCTGTAACATTTCAGATACTTTCAGATTGTCATGCTAGGTGTACATGTCCACATAAACAGGAACTATAACACGAGTAATTATAGGTATGTTTCGCTTCTGTACATGATATATAATGGAAGTAGCCCGAGAAGAAGAAGGAATTTGTTTAGTAATGAGTTAGGGGAATAAGAAATTTACATTTGTTATGTAACATTCAGCCAATTGTATAGTCATTCTAAAGTACCAGTAGCCAAGGTTGTTTATAAGAATAAGATCAGAATGCAACATCATTATTAGACCACCATATATGTAAATGATCATAAGTTATGTATGGATCATGATCCATCTTGTGCTGCTTGTATCTACATTACTACATATTACTATCTATTAAGGGGGAATTGAAAAACAAAGACAGAGATCCTTCCTTCATTGTCTTTTCAAAAAATTGTTTGGGACGACACAATTATGTATAATTATATCGTTGTTTATGCTTTACGAAACAGAATGACCCATATCGTGAATAGTAGATGATGTTCATGGTATGATGATCTTTTGTGGTGAAAAGTTTATTGATGTTGGATCTTGAAAGTGCATAAAGATAATGATATGAAGATGACATCCATGGTTCATAGTATTCAATATTTTCCGGGTATGGTTTATTTTCTATTTTTAGAAAGATGCACTGTGATTGTGGGTTAGTTTAGTCATGTAATGCAACTAGTAATGTCGATTTGTCGTGTCGTGGGAAAGGTAGGTTCCCTTCCCTGTTCTTGAAGGAAAGGAGACAGGGATGGGGATAGCCATGGGCCGTGACTTCCACTTCAATTCCATTGGATTGCACTCAGCTATCAATGGGTGGTCTCACATCATTATCATATGGTGGATAGCCCTTTATGTTGTTTTTTTTGAGTCACAAGTTTTCCTTGGCTATAAGCCATGAATTCGTGGTGCTTTTGTAGACGAGTGAAAGCATGGTACCCAATATAATGTTGTCTTAGAAATGTGAAGTTGAAAAGGGATTTAAGCAGATGAGCACTTTATGCTTTCTTTTGAAGGATGGTAAAATATTAATTTACTATTCACGTTCATACTTGCTTCAATGGTAAAAAAAATTGATTTATTATTCAAGCAACATATTCTTGAAAATCTTTGTATTTTTATTTTTGTTTGCTTAATGGTAAAATTTAAGAATGGTAGAGTGTATCTTTATGTGGGAAGTTTTTAAGGAACCTTCGAGTTGTATATTTGCTTACAACGGTAAAACATTGATTTACGATTCAAGCAATATCAAGAAATTTGTTTGCTACTCATTGAAAATATTATTCATCTTGTGATTAATTACCGAAATGTAAAATCACCATATTTTAAGAATTTTGTGCTTGTTAAAAGAACGCAAGTGTTCACGATTCAAAGAAGAAAGAAAAAAATCGACGTGAATTAGCCATACTTCCTTTCCTAAAAGCTATTTACAATGTATTCTCGAGTTTTTTTTTAAATGATAGGAAAAGAAAAGATTGGATAAGGAAGAAAAGAAAAAAATTTATATATCAAAAAGGCATTCTCGAGTTACATGAAAAACTAAAGAAAACACAAAATTAATAGTGTTCTTGAGATAGAAAGAAAATAAAAGAAGGAGAAAAAAAGTTATAATTTTACAATTATGTCCTTTTTCCTATAAAGTTGTTATTAATTAATAGGGGTAAATTAGTAATTATACACGTAACTTAAAAGTTTTCCATCCAAATCCTCCCAAAAATGGGAGGAAAGTTTTTACTTCAAAAACATCCATGTTTTTTTTTCTTCCCCTTTTCTTTCTTTTAAAAAGAAAACTCAAGAATGCAAAATAGAAAAGTTTTCCAATCCTTTTTTTTCCTATCCTTTAAAAAAAAACTCGATAATGCACTCTTATAGTTGTGGGTATATAGCTACGGTGTAATCGAGTCAAATCTATTTGCAAGTTATCTAATTTGTAAAAGAACAAAGTTTAGGTAAAGCATGCAATATCATCTTACATAAAACAAGTGTATTTTAAGAGGAGATTATGTAAAATTCAAGAAATGTTACGTATGTTTATCATATTTAAAGGTTTAATTTGTAATTTTTTAATATATTAGATAAAGTTATGAATCATTTTCCCTTTATAAAATACTTGAATTTAACTAAGATTTAATTAAGTCAAGTACGATTTCAAACTATTCAACTAAATTTTCATATCTATCGAGTTTAACCATGGTGTTCAAATGTGTAGCTGACCTTCGGGCTTTGGACTTGAATATAAACATTACAATAAATTAAGATTAAATTATATCTATACTTCCTTATAAAACAAACCATCTTTTTTTCATTTTTTTAACTTTAAGCCTTTGAAATACCTAAATTACTCCTCTCATTTATTCACTAATTTAAATATCTATATCTAATATACTTATTATTACCCTTAATGAAATTACCTACAACTTATATCCCTCCAACTCTTAAAATAATTACATTACACCCTCATTAAATCAATTATTTTTACATTAATAAGTACATTACTACCCCATTGTTGTTACCGCCACTGACGCCATCCATTGTTGTTGCCAGTACTCGCCGCCGTCGCATTGCGCGAGTACCATTCTAGTTAAAAAACAAATCTATACTCCATTATAAAACAAACTAGCTCTCCCCTCCTTTTTATACCCTTCATTTTCAACGCATTCTCAACTCACACACTAAATTTACCCAAAATATCCCTAAAATATTTTTCAACCATATTTATTCAAACTATCTCTCTTTTTTATTTATTAATTTAAATATTTTCACCTTATATTTATATAATAATCTTAATAGACTTGTTTACAAAGATACATTCATACATATATTAACCATAAAATAATTACACTACCATTTACATCATTTAGTTTTAGATTAATAAGTACATCGTTACTACTACCGCCACTACCACTATCCGTTGCCGCCATCGTCGTTGCATTGTGCGGGTTACCCATACGATAAGATGTCAATGATGTGATAGTTATTTAAAACAATATTGGGTAATTATTGTAAGTTGTAACCATGTTAACAATGACGAAATAACATTCGTTGCCGGTACTCGCCGCCGCCGCATTGCGTTTTTTTCTTTATTCATTAATTTAAATATTTTCACCTTATATCTATATAACAATCTTAATAAACTTATTTATAAAGATATATATATATATATATATATATTAACCATTAAATAATTACACTACCATTTATATCATTTACTTTTAGATTAATAACTATATCGTTACTACTACCGCCACCACCATTATCCGTTGTCGCCATCGTCGTTGCATTGTGCGGGTACCCATACGATAAGATGTCAATGATGTGATAGTTATTTAAAATCAATATTGGGTAATTATTGTAAGTTGTAACCATGTTAACAATGACGAAATAACATTCGATACACACAAAATTGAATGACATATCATCTTTTGTTATAAACTTGTTTAATTGAAAGACTTGCGGGCAACGAGTCAAGACAAAAACACAAAAGTTTTTTTTTTTTTTTTTGTATAACTGTTTAAAACCTTATTTATTTTACCTATAGATATCTGGCCCGAAACATTTAAAATTCTACTAACTATTGTTACAAACATTTATATATTTTTTTTCAAATAAATTCTTCAATCACAATCAGATCTACAATGACGAAAAAAAACCCTTCAAAAAGAGATGCAAAGCTAAGATAATTGAAAGGGAAAAAAAAAATTATGAAAAGTTGAAAATACAAATGTTCAACTAGAAAATTCTAAAAAACTAAAAGCAAAAAAAGTTAATCAACCAGAATTTCTTTACAAAAATAAGTATCATAAATTGTAAATCACTCAAGTCTAAAAGTTGTAAGAAAAAGAAAAATAATGAGAAATGCTAATCTGTTAATTGACATACTTTATCATGATACATTGAATTGTTAGAACATGGCCAATTTGATGAATTACAAATCGAGAGGATTTTTACCTAATGATTTATGTAATCGTTAATTTTTTGTGTTTAAGTTTTGTAATGCGTTACATATATAGAAACTAGCTTGTTTTATCACATGGAGCGAATTATTCATAGTATCAGAAATATGAAAAAGGGCGTAAGAAAGTAGAATACTGACAATCAAAATTATATTTAGAGGGCGGTCTTTTATATTTACAACATTTTATTGCATTTTATCCGTAACTTTAAAGATGGTAAATAACTAAATACTAACTAACAAGCTCCGAATAATGTTTAGAAGCTTAATTATTAAACTTATTATTAATGTAAATGTTGAAAGTTTAGCTAATGGAGTTGGTGGTCATTGGTAAAGTCTTTGATCTTGGGAGGTTCACCTGAGTTTGAGTCTCACTTCCCATATTTGTAAGGATGAATTATTAGGATTGTTCAAAAGTTTTGAGTTTCATCTCAGACATACTTGCAATTTAGAAGTATGATTAAACTAATATCATTAAAAAAAATTGATAATTTAAAATTAAATTAAAAAGAGATACTAAAATGGATATAAAGAAACAACGGAATTATAAAAAAAATGCAATATTGATATGACATGAAATTTTCTTATAAAATTTTCTTTAGCTAAACATAATAACCATTAACTACTCCTATTTATTAACACTATAAACTTTATATATCAACCATGATGACACTTTTTATGATTAGCAAAAATTTATATCATTTTCTTATTTTTTTTTTCATTCAAAAGCATCGCGAATTATTAATTAAAGACATGTTAAAATAAAATAAAAAACAATTACAGACATGTTAAAATTGGAAAAGTTAGATAAACAAATTGAAAGCTATCATTGGTGGAAAAGATGTCATCCGGATCACAATCCGCGTGGTATTATAATCCTGATCGTCCATTTGAAGATAATCCAACGGTTCACATGAATAGAAACAAACACACATTCAACCTCCAAAAAATTTCCACAGTTTCCCTCCCTTCTAAAAAATTAAAAACTCATCATCCATCTATTTAAACCCCAAACAACCGCCTTCTCAAATCACAAATCTTTCAAGTTTCATATTCTCTCTTTCAATCTCTCTCTCTTTCTGATTTTTCAAAAATTTTAAAATGGCACGAACAAAGCAAACTGCTCGTAAATCAACAGGAGGAAAGGCACCAAGGAAGCAGCTGGCAACAAAGGCCGCCAGGAAATCCGCACCCGCAACCGGCGGAGTCAAGAAGCCACACAGATTCAGGCCTGGAACCGTCGCTCTCCGTGAAATCAGGAAGTACCAAAAGAGCACCGAGCTTCTCATCAGGAAGCTTCCTTTCCAGAGGCTTGTGAGGGAAATCGCTCAGGATTTCAAAACGGATCTCCGTTTCCAGAGCTCTGCTGTTGCCGCTCTTCAGGAAGCGTCCGAGGCGTATCTGGTTGGACTGTTTGAAGACACGAATCTGTGTGCGATTCATGCTAAAAGAGTCACTATCATGCCTAAGGATATGCAGCTTGCTCGTAGGATTCGTGGTGAAAGAGCTTAGATCTGTTTCTATATGTTTTTGGTTTCCGTTCAATGAACTAATTGTATGGCAATCGTATCCTTTAAATTAGTTAATTAGATTTGTATTTTAATGTTGCTCATATGAATCTCATTGAAAGCTTTGTTATATTTACAACTTTTTGTGTTTGGATTGCGTGATTATAATTTTTAGGGCTAATTGGTTTATAAATAGTTTGGTTTTTATTTCTAATTCCAATATGACGCCCTCCAAGTGTTTGATTTAATGTCTATAAGAGATGGTTATTGAGATTTCACAGATTCTAAAAGTTTGATGTTATCACCTGCTTATTTTAGTTACATTACATAACATATTTTCATCCATTAGAATTATACTAATTGAAGGTGTGTAGTAGTGACACAAAAAAATGAATAAAAAGATCATTTTTCTTTCTTTGATTCAAGTATAAAAGACTTTTGTTAGTTTTGTATTATGACTTGCATTGTATTAGCTGCACTATATGATCAGCATCCATTTAAATCTCCAGAGTTCATGTACCTCCCCAGTAACTTACTGTCCGTGTCTTCAGGTAGTGAACAATGTCTTATACTTTGTAATCTTTGGTCTCTCAGTCGAAAAGATGCTCTGAAACAAAACACAAAGCTTTTGGAAACGAAGGGTGCTTTTAAACCCATTTGTAAAATAATTGGTAAAATAAGTATAACTGATCAATCATGTGGCGGTGTGGAAAGGCGTATGTACATCTAATTCGAGCATTTTCTACTACTAGTATGGGTAAGCATAAGCCTCGATTCGATCAATAATGGGATTCTTGGCTAGAGAAAGGTTCTGTGACATGGAGGCCCAACTCGGTCGGTCGGCTGGCCTGGCTTTTGGAAACCTGGGCTATGTTCATATGCTGCCAATTAAACCAAAGACCAGGTTTGAGGAACCCACCCATGAAAAGAGTACACCTTGCTGGGGTGAGTGGTGACACCGCAAAGACCAGGATTTGGAAACCCAGCCTTGAGGCTTTTTTCTTACGTATACTGCGGTTGTAGTAGAAATTAGTCAGTCACTAGACCAAAGGCCAGGTTTGGCAAAGTAAGTTTTTTGCTTGCTAGTCATGGACCGGCTTTCACAAGGTCATGTATACTGATTCTACATATAATGTTATTGACGTACTAGTTCTACAAACGTGTTTGAAATAAACACTTGTTTTACAAAAAGTTTAAGAAAACATCAAACTGAGCTCAAATTGAACTAAATCAGAATAAACAATATAACAAGTTAAAGTCTTAAAGCCTGACCTCGTATTATTTAGTAGTCATCTGGATTTTGAAGAAATAGTGGTGTCTTGTTGGTTCTTATTTCAATGTTTCTTGTGATTTAGATGATTTGATCAACCTTCGTATCGACTTGATAAAATTATAATGAAACAGATGAGCTAATAGACCTGCAATGCGCGATTACATAGTTTTTTAACTCAAAGAACCCAAAAAGTGAGTGCTATACTGCTATGTAATGCGTTGAGTGCTTAAACGTTAAGGATATATGATGCAAAATCTATGGCTTTATTGATTTAATGTACTAACCCAGATACAAATGGATATATTTTGTCCTTTAACATGTTTGTTATCTAAAAGAATAATTATGGCTGATACTACTGTGTTAAGTCATACAGTATATACTATGGGTTTGATAGCGCACTCGTCTTAAATACTTTTCATCATATAGTTTGGAAGCCAAGTGAATCATCATATAAGATTGGAAGCCAAATTATGATATCAATTTCATCACCGAGCTTAGTAAGCTTATATAGTTGCTCATAATTAAGAATGGCAAAATGGGTGGGGCGGGTAAAAGTGTAAAACAATCACTTTTTTAACATTTTGGGCATGTATGTTCATGGTTTTATACTTTGTCAGATCACAATTTGGATTAAGACCCTCTGATTTAGTTTGAATCGTGTGCCCCGTGGTTGTTCAAGGCTTGAAGCATATAAATATGACATACCCGGATCAATTAAGCTCTTAAGATCGAAAGAGTAGATGTTTAAGTATACAAAATGCAAAATCTGTGGCTTTATTGGTATAAAGTACTTCTGCAGATACAAATGGATATATTTTGTCGTTTAACATGTTTGCTATGTAACAGAATTATTGTGGCAAATACCACTGTATATTCTATGGTTTTAATAGCTCACGTGTCTTAAACATTTTTCATCCTGTAGTTTGGAAATTGGAAGCCAAGTTAATAATCATATTAGAATGGAATCCAAGTTAAGATGTCAATTTCATCACCGAGCTTGGTAAGCTTATATAGTTGCTCATAATTAAGAATGGCAAAATGGGTGGGGCGGGTAAAAGATCAAGGCAGACACTTTTCTAACATTTTGTGCATTACGTTCATGGATTTATATTAATAAAAGTAATATTCTCATCATACACTTTTTCTGTATATATGTTTAGTTTTGACAAGAGATGGAGATATATCTTTCTGCACATATTAGCCAGGTTGCAAAAGACGATTTTGGACTTAAACTAGAGGTTTTTTCTAAAGTCTCCAATATCCATTCAAATATCGATTAACTTCTAATGTTTATGACTTTATGAGTAGCTCTTGTCCGATTACAATTTAGATTAGTACTCTTTGTTTTAGTTTGAATCACGTGCCCCATGGTTGTTCAAGGCTACAAGCATATAAATATGACATACACGGATCAAAATCTCTTAAGACCAGAAGAGTAGAATGTTTACATTAACTTGAATGATAATTATTTAGACATTTCAATAGAAACTTTGTGTATGTGCTGTGTTGTTACAAGTTTGGGAAAGCTAATGTACAACTGCCTTCTATATAAAGTTGTAGTTATCCTTCATACCACTAAAATTGCAAGTCAGATTTTTTTTAGCTGATTGGTTTGCCCATGTGACAGGTTTACTCGTTTGACCCATTTGATTATTCTAATATGTGGTTATGTTGCAAACTTGCAATGAAAAAAATATTTGGAAAGAAACAAAGAAAGTACTTATAGTTAGTTAACTAATATAAATTTACTCCAGAATGTATTGCACGGAAAATATAATACTCGTATTAGAGAATGACAAAGGTTCAAGGTTATAGTATCAAGACATGTATAATGCAATACTCGTAGTATAATTGGTATTCTTATTTTTACATGATTTTCATTATACATTCAAATTTATGATTTATAGTTTCATCAAAATGTGAACTTGTATTATGGAGTATTAATTCATGGTGCTATTTTTTGTGCCTGATTCTATTTAGATTTGTTTTTACTTTCACATGGATCACTCACCAGTCATCACAGCCTTTTGCTGGAAGCTAGTGCTCTCAAAAACAATACCAGTACACGTCACAAGAAAAAAAAAAATAGCTGAACGAATGTTGAAATGATACCCTTTTCTTTTAAACAATAAACTTTAGAGCTTTTAACAGATGTGAATACCTCTCAATGTTTAATCCATTTTTCACTAACAAGAATTTTAATCACTTTTTTCCTCTCACCGTTTATAATTTATACACATTCTTCCTTTCCATTCAACCCATTAACCACTTCATTGTAATCAAAAAGCATTTCCGTTGAGATGTGATTTCAAAGAAAAATTCTCGATGTTTAACCCATTTTTTATTAACATGAATTTTTAATCACTTTTTACCTATCTCACCTTTAACATCTCCTATATATATATAACATTTTAACCCATTCCATTTTGTAACTAAAAGCATTTCAGTTGAGATGTGATTTCAATTTCAAAGGTAAGCAGCATGAGTGTATGTTAGCTTTCTTATATTTTAGACCAGTTTTCCAATATTTACAAATTGTTGTATCCAGATCTGCATACTAAAGAGGGCTACCATTCAATTATTACTTTCTCTGCCATAGTTTAACCAATTTGTGTTTGGCATCAAATTTATGGATTCTAATCCCAAAATTTATTCATAACAATATCACATTTCAGATAAAAATCAGTTGAACTTCAATAACAGGAATTAACATATCTGAACATATCAAACTTCATTTTACCAACCAGATCATTTGTTCACATCATACCATTAACCCTTACACAGATCTAATCACCACTAAACAAAACAAAAACATACTTAACAGACACCCTAACCCTAAGCTCTTTCACCACGGATTCTACGAGCAAGCTGCATATCCTTAGGCATGATAGTGACTCGCTTAGCATGAATCGCACACAGATTCGTGTCTTCAAACAGTCCAACCAGATACGCCTCAGAGGCTTCCTGAAGAGCGGCAACAGCAGAGCTCTGGAAACGGAGATCTGTTTTGAAATCCTGAGCGATTTCCCTCACAAGCCTCTGAAAAGGAAGCTTCCTGATGAGAAGCTCGGTGCTCTTTTGGTACTTCCTGATTTCACGGAGAGCGACGGTTCCAGGCCTGAATCTGTGTGGCTTCTTGACTCCGCCGGTTGCGGGTGCGGATTTCCTGGCGGCCTTTGTTGCCAGCTGCTTCCTTGGTGCCTTTCCTCCTGTTGACTTACGAGCAGTTTGCTTTGTTCGTGCCATTAGAAAAAAATTGAAAAATCAGAGAGAGAGAGAGGGAGAATGAAAGAGAGAATGTGAGATTTGAAATATTTGTGATTTGAGATGGCGGTTGTTTGGGGTTTTATATAGATGGATGATGATGAGTTTTTAATTTTTTAGAAGGGAGGGAAACTGTGGAAATTTTTTGGAGGTTGAATGTGTGTTTGTTTCTATTCACGTGAACCGTTGGATTATCTTCAAATGGACGATCAGGATTATAATACGACGCGGATTGTGATCCGGATGACATCTTTTCCACCAATGATAGCTTTCAATCTGTATATTTAACTTCTTTTTTTATTTTAATTTTAAAAGGATACGAGTAGATTTTAACTTCCCTGTGTTTTTTTAGTAGCTAACTCTTCTGGTTTAACACGTGTCATATGATGCCTCCATGCTTATAATATGGGATCGATTAACATTCTACCGAACGCATTTGATTCACTTAATGTTTTTAAAAAAAATAAAATCAAATAAATTAAAATCTGAATGAATGAAATTTGATATAATGTTTTTGATTTTTCGAAAAATCAAGTAACGAAGTAGATGAAATTCCTTCCCTCATCCCAAAGAATAGAGATTTCATCACATGATAGAATGTTTACAATCCAACGGAATGAGATTCTCTATCTCTGAACAACTGAACAACCAAACGTACTAAGGAATGAAATCCAATTTCAATTCCATTAAATTCTGTGAACCAAACGCGATCTAAATATTCTAAACTAGTTTTTTTACCCTTATCAAACGAACAATGCTATAGTTACTAACAAATTGCAAACAAAAGTTTTACAAACTCATGTTTCACCACTAGAATAAAAGGAGAGAGAAAAATAAAAGAGAAAAAAAATTGTTTTGATTGGTCCATCTCATTTGACAAGTCATTTTGTAAATTATTGTTTGTAATTTGTTAGTAGCTTTAGCATTTCTCCTGTCAAATATATGAGAGATCTAAGTAAGTTTAATGTAACCCAATTTTGTGTCTAGTTGGTCATGTACAAGGGAGTCGGTTTAGATTGCGGTTATTCCATACTTTGAGAATCGAAACAAGTGAATTTTCATTTGAAAACTAATTTTTTTGTGAAAACTAAAAAACTGGTGAAAACACACCGTTATCTGAATTTAACACAATGCGTTTGTGTTTTTATTGTGTAATCAAAAAACACATTGTGTTAAATTTTAAATCACAATGTGTATTTGATAGCGCGTGAAAATAAGAAAATGTTCAAACACAATGTGACATGAACTTAATACATTGTGTTAAATTCAGATCACAGTGTGTTTTGGCTAGTTTTCTATAAAATTTTAGTTTTTAAATAATCACAACCCTAAAAAAAATGTGAAACTCAAACTCTCAATACCTAAAAATGTTTATCGTGAGTTTGAAGGAATTTTCATTTCCAGATTTTCAAGTAATAAAAATTTGCAATAGGGGGTTTAAAATGTAAATCTATTTTAAGAGGAAAATATTTAATATGGGTCCGATTTTGATAATGCACGTTATTTATCATTGACGAATAATTTATAAACTAAAAAAAATCCTTCAGATAGGAAAAGGAAGAAACCGTTGATGTCGAAGTCCCAATTAGGGTAATGGAGGGAACCCTAGCCTCGGTATCACAATTGGATATCCATCGACCCACCCCGTATGAGCCATATGATGCCGGTAAAATACCTCCATCCTAATCCCCACATGATATGGGCACCCCGAAGGATCGAACCCGCATATTTAAACTTCACATATGAGTTTAGGCTTCATTGGTAACGGGTACCTTAAAGAAATTATTTTTTGTCCCAAACGGGGATCGAACCTGAGACCTTAAGGTCACCAGGTGTTTGCCTTACCACTAGGCTAGTTCCTTGTTGGTCAAAGTCCCAATTATGTACGTAGTGTCGTCTTAAAAGTTTGTATTTGTTTATTAATATCTTTATCTTTACTAATATCTGAAACAAACTCTTTTGTCAACTTGATTATATCTTTAAAATATAAAAAAATGTGTTTAATAAAACTAGTGTCAGGCACGTTCAATGGATGGGTAGTCTCAAAATATTTTATTAACTTGAAAATTTTCTAGGTGAATAACCACTTAATTGGTCAAAAAACTTCTAAAATTTTCAGCCCACTCACTATTGATCGAGCCATGTATGGTCGTGCCGTGCAAATAGCAAAAAAAAAAGAAGAAAAAACATGAAAAAATCCTGTAAGTTCTCTTATAAAGTTTCTATGTATTATTAATAATGTATCTGTCGTTGAAACATAGTTTGCTTTTATATTAAACTGTATACTAATCGATAAAAATAAACATATATTAATAATTAAAAAATAAAGAAGTTGCATTGCGTACGAAGATCAAGTACTAATTATTGTTGGGTAAGTTTTTTGCTTCATAAATCTCTATATATATTCTTAGTAAATTGATTTTTGATTACAACTTTTGACGTTCTTTTAGTTAAAGTTAGTTCAATAGTGTTTTTCTTATGCAAGGAAAAGCTAGCGAGCAAACAATAATTTCTTTTGGTTTTTATCAAATATCAACGAATTAAAATTTTATGCAGTAATGGTATGATTCGAGCAACCATCAATATGACCAATATCACGACTTAATCAATACGAAAGTTAAAAAAGAAACATATGAAAATTAACTCCATATAAATATTGATTTGAGTTTACTTTTTTTTTTCCAGCTTTTTGTTAAATAAAAAGATAAACAAAAAAGTGTACATTATATAATTTGAAAATATATACCAATTCATCAACAAATACCATCTCGAACGTTTTGATTTTTTCCGGGTTGTTCCACTTCATAACAGTCCATACATGCACAACACGAAGTCGTAGTTGATGGTTAACATGTGTTAGCTTACGATCTTCAAGATGAACTGATGTGGTCTTATTTTTTCGTCGTTGAAATAATGGACAACAAATTAAATTAAAAGAGAAAACAATAACATAAGAATTTAATATTAAATAATAATACTGATTAAATATAAAAAAATATATATACATAACCATTATGGTAGTCGATCGTAGTTCTCTTTTTTGGCCATAGGTTTTTTTTTTGGGTTGTGAATATGTGAGGTTTTTCTCTTGGTGGTATATAGATAAAATAATAATAGTAATAATAATAATGATTTTTTTATAAAATTTTTTCATTAAAGGTCAACCTTTTATTAAATAAATATTAAAAGATAAAGAATTAATAAAGAGACTACTAGCCAACTAGGCTAAAAGAGAGAGATTAAGGATGTAAAATATACCCACCTATTTTAGTTAGATTATGAATATAGCACTAAACCAATGACTAAAAAAAGTTTAAAAACAAACAAAATAAATAAATAAATAAAACCGCGTACCAGAGTATTTAATATTTTATTATTAGTATTACTCCTATTTTATCCTCTCATTGAAGCGCGGGAAATCACTCACTTTACAAACCCCCAAATTCAATTTAATCCGGCATGGAAAAGTATGCTGTTCCGGTACCTCCGATCGGCAGAAACCCTAAGCGGTAATTTAACTACTTCCAATCTTATCAATTAATTACTATTTCATTTCACAAAATATAACGAATTCCAGGTCGCAATGGAAAAGGAGTCTGATTCAGTTGACCGGAAAATTTGACCGGAATTACATTCACGACGTCTCTCCGCTTCTAATGCAATCCTATTCTGAGGTACATCTCCATCAACTGTATATCTATCTTATTTATTTATATATTGAGAATGAAATAATGTTATATTAGATTACTAGATAAATGACTAGCTAACCCTAATTTGGTTTTGTTATAATTTGGATTGATAGATTAGGGCGTTTCCTCACACATATTATCACCGCGAATCACCGTGTTCTACACATGTTGACTCACTATATACCGTTCCTATGGTTAGTATGCTTTCAATTTTACTGTCACATTTTTTCTTTTTATACTATAATTTTTCGGTTTTAGGGAGTATAATCTGCCAGGGGAATTTTTAGATAACAGTATTGTTTTGCAGATGCGTGGGATGCACCTTGAAACTATGCCCGCTAGGTAATGTTGTGTGAATGACTGAATGTTTGCCATTTTGGATTTACAAGAAACGTTTACGTGGTTGCTTATAATATCGGTGACTGGGGAAACAGTGAATGACGAGTCATGGTGGTATAGAGGGGGACCTCCCGGGGGGTGGGAGTGGGGGTTGGGGATGATGTGTCAATTTTTAAAATTTGGACAGGGGAAAAGCATTGTGACGTTTTCTTATTGGCATTACTTACTCATAGAGTGGGGTGATGGTTTTGCTTGAAATAATAGCATAAACTGATAAGAAAAATGAGATGAAGACTTGTGACAGTTTCTGGGTGGGTTTGTCTTCCTGTGCATCACCGTTGTAGAGAATCTGATGCATAACCGCCTATAATTTGATTCACAGCTGCCACACGTTGCCCTCTCATTTCCATTTTACCATCAGATTTGCTTTACAATGACCAATCCTGTACACATACGCTGAGGCATTTATATGTGCTGCATTTAACTTGATGACAAATCAAAAAGTATGTAAGCAAATTCATATTAGGTGGAATAATCTTTTTGACAACAATCGCTACTTTACTTATGGATAAGAAAGTGATCTTCTAGATTAAAAACTTCATTTTATTTGTGTTTAATTTTAATAATGAATTTTGGTAGCTGGAGTTATATTAATTCTTTTGTCATTCTCTTTTGTTCAATTTCAAAGTACTGATAAACTTTTTTTTTTTAATAATAAAATTTTAATATAGGTTGGGTGTATCTTCTTTGGAATTTGACACAGAGGTAAACTCTCTTCATTGCTTGAAAGTATATAGCATGTATGAGTATATATTGCATCGACATCACTATAATTTTCTAGCAGTTAGCTAATGATCAATTTTACGTTTTCATATCGTTCATATCTAGATAGAAAAGTTTAACTCCTTTTCTGATTTTCAGGTCTCATTTCAGCTTCTTTTCTAGCTTTAGGACAATGAGATTAGCTCTTAGATCTAATGAGTTTTACAGAGTATTTATTATCTTGTTTCAGGGAATCTATTTGGTATCAGTGACAAGATCAGGGTGCTTAACAGTGCATGGATTTGAATCTCTATACTCTCAGAGTAATCAATCTGGTAAGCTCATGAAATTAGGTCTATGAGCTGCTTTTTTTTCTTCCCAGTAACTGACTAATTGTTGTGTTTGACTTAATCCACGGGTCCCAAGTCCATTGCCAAACAAGCAGTTCCCTAAAGGGAGAGTTTTGAACCTTGGCCCTATCAGGATGTATCTCATACCTGACAAAACCCACATATAAGTCACAAGGGTTCCTTTATGAAACCAATTCGTGATAAGATTAACCCATCAAGCTTATATATAAGTATCAATGTTTTTCTATTGACACAGGGCTGAGTTTACACCAATAGGACCTCTGACTATTCGGTGAAAGTGTACTGACTGTTAATCGATTTGGTCACTAATTGTGGTTTGGTCAATGATCTCTGTCACATTTTGCACGTAGCACTTCGATAATAATAATTGGAGAATGAATCAAGTTTTAATATTACTCATAGTTTGCTTAGTTATAACAATTCTCATCTGTCTTATGTTTTCCAAGGGATTTTATGCTATATCCTTTCTGTCCTGTTACAGGCACTGAGGAAGATCTGACGAAACAGCTGCTGCACATCTCTATATTTACTGGTGCAAGTGCTGTATGCTGGAATCCAGCTAATCAGGATGAGGTGTGTTTTCTTCTCAAGGAAAGAGCCAAAATTGTTTTCAGTGTCCATGACCGCCAAAAGTTTTATCTTCTGTACTTCATTTGAATATGCAGTTGTAGGTCTTGCTATTATATCATATTATCGTTGTAAGTAATTTAGGTTAACATTTAACTTGCATACAATACAGGTCGCATGTACTTCCCTGAACACTAATGAAGTTCATATCTTTGACATTGGGTATATTTCTTCTGAACCGTCGGAGGTATGTTTTCTCTTTTGGTTCTCATTTGCTAATACAGTAATACTTCTTTAGCTAGTGACTTCTTCTATTGGTTCTCATACGTTTGTATATGATTCTGAATTTCTGTGATAAGTTTAACATATTTAATCATTAATTTACTGTTATGTTCTATAAAGCAACTACTTTGAAGTTAAAAGTAAATTATGAAATACATGGGTGATTGGTATTTTTAAACAAGCATGAATGATAGTATTTTCTGTTATTAAGTTGACTAACTCAAGGAATCTTTCCTGAGGAATGCGGGGAAAAATATGTGAAAAGAACATCACTGAACATGTTTGGGTAGTTATCACGGTACTTATTATAGATGACAATATCATCCTTGTCCTCACGGAGCAGTCTGCAGATATTATGAGAAGTTCCAGTAACTTCAGTTTGTCCTGTTTTCAATTTACAGATATTGAGAAAGCGGCCTACTGTCAGTGTTCATGGTAGTAATGTGCGCAAAGGTTTATCTGATATAGCCTTGTTTAATGACGACACAAGGTTTGTGATAGGAAGTACCTAATACTGATTAATGTTTAAGCTTCCAAAAGGTGTTGCTTGCCTTTTTGATTTTGTTTGCTTGCTGTTAAACTTTCCAAGTCTTATGCTTTCATACAATCAGGCTATATAAAGGCTGTGAGCCATGAGACGGTTCATGTTTGTGTATCAGAGTAGTGTAATTGGATGTGTCATGCTTTGTTGAATAGGGTAATTGCTTCAGATACATGTGGAACAATAAGTCTGTGGGACAGAAGAGTGAGTGATCTTCCACAAACTGGACTTACTACCAATGCAGATAGCGGGATTACCAGCATTCAACTAGATGGAGATCAAGTAAATAAATCTGACATTTAATCATATACATGCCAATATGCCATCTATGTATTTTTATAAAGTGTTCATGTCCTGACGTTTACTGAAAACTTATGTGGCACATATATTTGTCAGTGTGTAATTGGTGCTAGTAAGAGTGGTTTTATTTATGTTTGGGATCTACGTGGTGGACGATCATCAGCTGCTTTTCAAAGTCACAAGGAGGTGCCCTTTCTGTTTTTATAAATTTTTAGAGTAATCTACTATATAAATAGCCAAAGTTGATTTAAGAAGATTTTGGTCAATAATAAACGGTCTCCCCTGCCCCCTCTTACAGGTATGCTCTTCTCCTCTAACATCAGTAAGGCTAGCATTTCTGCTGAATAAGATTGGACCTTTAAAGGTATGGCAGTTCATTATGAGGCCATAGTTTATTTATTTACTTTTGGGTTCTTTTTCAGCCTGTTAAGCTATTTAGGTTTTACATTATTTATTTCCATGTTGTATTCTGCAGGCACAATCAAATATACTACCGAAGGAAATACAGTCAATCAACATTAATCCATCTTGTAAACATCAGCTGGGCTTCCATCTCGACGATGGTTGGTAAGTCAGGATATGCATTCTTTTTTTTTTTTGTTTAAATATCTTTGATGCGTTTTCATTAATATGTATACTTTTTCATATTGAGGCTTAATGTCACTTATTTTGCTTGCTTTATGAAGTTTAGGTCTGGTGTTTTGGATATGCATAATTTCCAAGTGTCACATATTCATTGCCCTCCCCCACCTTGGCTGTGAGTCTTTCTTTCTCATATTCCGTCACTTGATGAATTCTATTTTTTTAGTTTTTTTAAATATTATCTCTTAGAAGTTCCTTTAGATTATCTTTTTCTGAAATTATCCATGGTGTGTCCTTACTCCCTGAAGTAGTGTATTTCGTAAGATATACCATGTTTTTTTTTTTGAAAGTAGGGGTGACTCAGATATTGTAACGGCTTTACTACCCACGAGGAAACCATCATGGCTACCTCAACAATCGGTAAGAAATATATTATTTGTTATCATTAGATACTATCTGTTCACTTTTGTTAAATATTTCACTCTTCAATCCTTTAGCTTCATGACAACTTATTTATGGATGATGGGGTTCCCTCTAAAGTTCATGTCTTCAATTAAAAGAAGGGATCTTAATTTAATTTGGTGATAATTGGGAAAAACATGCTTATCTTGTATATGTATGTACGTGCAGATCTATGCAGTTGGTTCTACTTCAAGCAATGGGCTGCACCTTTTAGATTTCAATCCGAACACCAACTCTCCATGCCATGTAGATTACGAGTAAGAAACTTCACATGATTTTGCTTTTCTAATACAGCTTAAGATGAAAACGGGTCTTTCATTGCTGCAGTGAGTCAAAGATTCCAGAGGAACCCTTTCGGCATAAACGAAACATATTTGTACCATCAAATGAACACGTTACTGCTTGTGTCACTCACCCCCTTGATGGCACCATTGTTGGTGGAACCGTTGTGCGTATGCTTGGATTTATATATTACTCTATTGCTCTTCTAGTAGCTGTGACCTTGATGGCTAATGTTAGCGATGGTGTTTGTTTTAGGAAGCATCTTTAGTGATGATTTCTCAAAATCATGTTTGCAAGAATGAAGACGCTGCCGCTCTTGCTGAGAATCAGTGAAAGACAATAGACCCAGGAGCTGTAAATTGGCCAGTGTAAGGTTAATACAAACGTTATTTGCAACTTTTTCCTTTTAAGTTATAACTTTCTCTTGAATTATATTTAGTCCTTCAGTTAGGTGTTAAATTTAAGTTCATTTTTTTCTCTTAACCTTTTCTATTTTTGATTTTTTATATTTATAAAAAAATGGTAAATTCATTAGTGTGTGATATGGTACTTTAATAGTTGCATATTTCGATTAATACATTATTTTGAGACATGATAAAATGATACAATATTCACGAAGATAACAATTAAAATATAAACATTCAATACGTTATCATCATTCAAGTTATAAATCTTAGGTGTCAAATTTATGTTCAGATTATCTTTGCTTAACCTTTTGAGTTAAAATTTGGGCAGCACAATGCACAATGATAAAGAGATGATATATATATATATCTATATTAGTTTAAACTATAAAAAGTACCCGCACGGTGTGATGGTGGCGACGGCGGCGATTGGCGGCGGCGGTGAGTAGTATTGATATAAAAACGGTAGTGTAGTTATTTTAAGAATTAACGGTATATAGATATAACTAAAATAAAATATAGATATAGATAAATAACTAGATACTTTTGCTTTGACTGTAACCAGAGAAGAGAATTGAGTTGAATTAGTCAGCGTCTGAAGTCTGAACTTTCCAATGTGAAAAGAAAACAAAAGTCGTATGGTCTAAAAGTCAACAAAAAAAGTGAATAAATTATATTTTCTAGAAATAAGAAGCATATTCTCAACTCAACTAGCGTTTACTCCTACTAGATTTCTTCCTTCCATTTATATTCGTTCCCTTGTTCATCCTCCTCCCCTAATCAACATTCTTCTTCCAAATCAAAACCAAAATGACAAACAATAACAACATTGTCGTGTTTCCTTTCATGGCACAAGGCCATATCATCCCATTCTTATCTTTATCTCTTCAACTTGAACAAAAAGGCTACCAAATCACCTTTATAAACACCCCTCTCAACATTGCCAATCTCCGCCGCTCTCTTCCGCCTTCCTCCACCATCCGCCTTCTTGATATCCCATTCGACCCTGTGGACCACAACCTCCCTCCTCATTGTGAAAACACAGATTCTCTCCCTCCCAGTCGAATATTCGACCTCCTTGTGGCCTCTGCATCTCTCAGACCCGCCTTTAGAAACATTCTGAAAAACCTTGTAGACAATGAATGTCCACCATTTTGTGTAGTAGCTGACTTTTTCTTTGCGTGGTCAGCTGATGTCTCCCATGAGTTTGGAATCTTCCATGTCACTTTTAGTGGGGCAGGTGGGTTTGGGCTAGCTTGTTACTACTCTGCTTGGATCAATTTACCACATAAAAACTCTGTTTCTGGTGAGTTCACTTTGCCCGATTTTCAAGAGGCTGGTAAACTTCAAGTGTCCCAATTAACTCCAAGCCTAGTAGCAGCCACAGGAAATGACCCGTGGTCAGAATTTCAAAAAATTAACCTCCCATTATGGGGAAATGCTGATGGGTTCTTGTTTAACACGATAGAAAATCTTGATAAAGTTGGATTATCTTATTTTAGAAGAAAATTCGGGCGCCCTGTTTGGGCCATTGGCCCGATTGACTCACCTCTAACAGATACATCCCCAACCCGAAATACAGGATGGGAAACAGAAAAGTTGTTACACTTTCTTGATTCGAAACCAACCTCCTCTGTTTTATATATATCATTTGGGTCACAACACACAATCACTCCTTCACAAATGATGCAATTAGCAATTGCATTAGATAAAAGCAATAAAAGTTTCATATGGGTAGTCCGTCCTCCTCTGGGATTTGACATGAACACCGAGTTCAAAGCAGAGGAATGGCTGCCCGAAAACTTCAAGAAAAAAGCAGAGGAAGAAAACAGGGGCCTTGTAGTAGAGAAATGGGCACCCCAATTGGAGATATTGTCCCATAAATCTGTAGGAGGGTTTATGACTCATTGTGGGTGGAATTCGGTATTGGAAGCACTTAGTCGTGGAGTGCCACTGCTCGGGTGGCCAATGGCGGCCGAGCAGTTTTACAATGCGAAAATGATGGTGGAGATTGCAGGGGTGTGTGTTGAAGTGGCAAGAGGGGTTAGTTTTGAAGTCATGAGTGAGGATTTAAGAGTGAAGATTGAAGAAGTAATGAGTGAAGATGGAAAAGGAAAGGAAATGAGAAAAAAAGCATTTGACATCAAGACAATGATTGAGGAAGCAACAAGAGATGAAGATGGTTTCAAAGGTTCTTCTGTGAAAGCTATGCAAGATTTCCTTCAAGCTCCATTGTTGATTAAAAAACAACAAAAATAATAAATAACATTCATCATCAATCAATAATCTTTATCTGGTTAGTGATGCGGGATTTAAGTATTTATTACAATAAAATATTTTAATAATATAGCAAAATAGATTTGTTCAGTTTTTTTATAGTATATAAACACCCTGTTTTTGTTCAAGAATTATGGCAACATTATCTATATTTTGTTGGGATATATGTTTCAGCTAAAGTACTAATGTATGTATCGTTATAAAAGGGTTATTATCATTTTTGTGTGTAGATTTTAAAAAATATTACTGTATTAATGTTCTAATCTATCATAAATGAGTCAACAGTTGATAAGAAACTTGTATTAGCAGCAATATTACGTTAATATTTTCTTTTGAAAGAAGCTGACGGCAAACAATATAACTGATGCATTAAAAAATTCAACCCATTTTTAATTTGGTCATAAAAATACATCGCAATTATTTTTATGTTTCTTAATTAATGGAAGGTGTACACTTCACCATTCAAACTCAATTATATTGGGTCAAAGAACGAAAGTTTGAACCACTTGGAGGATTCTACTTTGCAATTGGATGTACATCATACGTTTCATTTTCAATGCCGTAGTTGAACTTTTTAGAGGTCAAGTCAACGATCTTCAGATTTATGAATGGTATGTGATCACTGTTCACTTTTGTAATATTTTAAGAAATTAACAAAAGTTTTAGATGACTGATGATATGTCCATATGGATAATAGGAAAAGGGTCATATAGGACACTGAGTTTTACTTATATGAGCAGTACTAACCATAAAATTCTTAAATTAATTTAACAAGCAACATAGGGAGAGATTCCATCAACCAATTAATATGCTTTCTCTTACCTTTATAAAAGTATGCAATGTTTTATTTAGCAGTACAACATTAAATATAGAGGAAGTAAATCTGTAAATGTAATACATCACTACACAATACACATTGAACAACATAAAATTATTTTGACTTGATAATTTCCCCTTTGAATGCAAGTGAAAGTGCACTGAGACTACCTCCATTTTCAACCTTCACTCCAGGCATCACAACACTTCTACTCCCTACAAATCCATCTTCTCCAATCTTAATCTTCCCAAACTTCACCTTCCCACCATCTCCTTCATATATATGCCCGAACAGCAACGATTCTCGACCAACACATCCACCGCCTTCTATCTCCACCATCTCGGGGTTCAACACGGCCCCCATGCTGTCCACGTAAACTCCTTGATTCATATCAATCTCTGATCCCATCATTTTCATCCACATTGTAAACAAAAACGACCCGCTCACCATTTCCATGAAATACTCCCCTACCAACGTCCTAAACGCTTGCCATATCGTGTCCATAAACACTTCTTTGCCCCATATCAGCACACTGCCACCATCTTTTTTCTTTCCAACTAGTAACCATTTGGCTATTACACATGCCAGCCCAGCCCAAATGCCTGAACACACCCAAAACACGGGTAGCAGCCACTGAATGGGGTAGCCACTTGTTTCTTTCACGTAAAATATTACGTTTAGTGGACCCGAGATCAGTAGTGCCATTAGGTAGTAAGGCAAGAATGTCTGTAACAAAGGTTGGCCAAATAGTGTCCATAAAGTTTTTTGCCAGGTTCTCGTGAGAGTCACTTCTGTTGCATTCTTGTTTTCGGTTGCTATAGTGGCTGCCATTGGACAACCTGAAAGGTCTACTTTGACATCAGATTGCTCAATGAAACTCCTCCAGGCTTCAGGAAGTGGTTGCCCGTTTCTCAAATGCTGACAAATCTCGTAGACCAATGAACGACCATGGTCAATAGAAGCACTTTGTGAGGCAGATGTCGCCCGAATTACATCCACTTCATTGGATCTCAGGAAAGGATTAAACTCTAATTCTTCTGATTGGCTTTGAGTGTTATTCTGGTCTATTGTTACCTCTCCCACATCGATATATGGGAATTCAGTGTTATCCCACGGGGTGGTGCAGTCAAGTGCAATGTCTCGGGTCACTTCATCTTGTGGAACGGGCCGGATTTGTAACTGGAAAACATACCTAACACCACCTGGTTGACTCACTCTTGTTTTAAAATCATCAGCAAGGAACAGTAGCGGACGTTTGTCATTAATGTCTCTTGGAATTGCACCAGTTTCTGGAGGGAGAATTCCAATGGGCTCCACCTTACCGGATTCTTCAGGGATGGTTTCATCAAAAGGCCTTAATTTGAACTTAACATACATTTCTGTTCCATCTTCAAACCGGAAAAGTCTGCATATGTTTGAGAAGTAATGCAGGTTTGTGAATGAATCTGTGTTGCGAAGTGAAGTCCATACAGCATCACGCACATGAGGGACACGCTTCACGTGCTGTTCCCTTGCTGGCAACCCGCAAACAAGCCATGTGGCAAAGTCAGAGATTGTTCTCGCGTAGAATGCATTTCCCGTTTTCAAAGTCAGGTCAAGAAGTGGGGTTTCTGTTTCATTTGAAAGTATTCTCACGGCTGCACCACGTGCATCTAGTCTTGCATCATCATCTGCACTTAAGCTGTTACTGTGTCTGATAATGATTGGGTAACTCTTCCCTGGGTAGAAGATCTTGTGATTTGGAAACCCTTCGATGTTGTCATAGATCTTTAGAACTCCCTTCCCACTGACTCCAATTCGATGGAAGTATCTTGACTTAACTTTAAGAGTAGTAGCAGCAAGATTAGCGGATAAGTTCCCAACAATCTTCTTGTATTTCACATCCATTTCTTCTATTCGTTCGTCTAGAGCATGCATCATGTTCTTTATCATGATAGGACTTTCAGAACCGATATAAACACCACCTCTTTTGAGAACAGAATCAACTGGAGCCACTGAAAGAGCACCAAGAATGACGTTGTTTTGAACAACTGAACCAGGAAGCAGAATGCTTTGACTCCCGACTACTGCATTATCCTGGACTTCCACTTTCCCACTTTTGAACCCGTTTATAGAATAAAAGCCAGCAATTATCCTGCTAAAGTCACCCAAATGAACACCCTCACCAATTGAGATCAGTTTCGGGTCAGAAACCGGGTTAATGGCTCTGATTGAACAATGGTTTCCAACTTCTGCACCCAAAAGTCTCAAGTAGACACAGAAGGCTTCAGTTCCAGAAAGAAGCTTGGCAAATCTAAGATGGCAAGAGATGTTGATTCGGTGACGAAGCCATATTTTAAATGAGCTTTCATTTGTTTGGTCTTTTTGGTCAAGAAACCATGTCATACTGCAGGTTAGTAAGCTAAGGATCAAACCATGAGCCAGGTAAGCAGCAGCTAATGTCATGGAAAAGGTCAGTGGGTTCACCGAGGTAGTAAAGATCATGGTAGCATAGGCGATAATTGTGAAAGGAAGCCAGTGGAAAGCTCCAGCAACACAGAGAAATGAGAAGTGTTTGAGAGATGGTGACTCTTGATATAAAGAGATATAAAGGAAGTAAGATATCGCAGCTGAAAGAGAACTTAGAAACGCGACAGCATAAATACCCATTAGGTGAGAGATGGTGCTGGTTTGAGTATCATTTGTTGGATCCTGAAAACGTATATTTGCAAAATGTAAAGCATCTGTTTTTTTCTTACAATAAATGTTGGAGAATAGAGGCGAGCGTAATGCTTTATCTCCGATGCGTCATAAGGGTTACAAAGGAAATTGTAACATTGACATAAGGAAACATGTCAAATTGGTTGAAAGTGTTCCTAGTGTTTTTTCGAATAAAACCTTCAAAACATTTCGCTAAAGAAAACTATTACTGAGGTATAATAATATATTTATGAATTATTAATTATGTATATGAAGGTTCATAAAATTTAGGCAAATGGCTGCAACTGGACCCGATTCGACCCATTTCCCTAATCCATTTTGACTCATCTGCCCAAACCACCCATTTTCCCACCTCATGTAAAAAGTATAGATGTTAAATATTACCTTTTGAACACTTTTGCGTCTGCCTGATCTGAAAACAGGCTTTCCGCTTTCTGTTTTCTGTAAGGTTCCGACTTTAGCCTCTTCACCTAAAACACTTCCTTTTTGAATTACAGCATAGGGCCCAACTTCAGATCTTTGACCAATCCTGATTGGGAGAAAACTTAAAACTCCATTCTTCACTTCATGTCCCTGAATCAAAGCTCCTTCTGCAATTACAGCTCCATCTCCTATAAAAAGGAGAGACGGGTCTGTAATATCAACTGTATCTAGAACAACCGATGAACCAATTCTTGCTCCAAACAACTCAAACCAGTATTTCAAAAACACCGTCCCCCTCAAATGAACTGCCATGACCTTAGAAGAAACTTCTTGTGCCTTGTACAGCGTCCACCACTTCACGAAGTCCATGGACCATACCGAAACCTCTGGGGTAAGAGCATAATTCGGCTGAAGAAATGATTTACCAAAGAATGCAACAGATATGCAGGTACTAAATATGCAGAAGATCCAAGCAATAGGAGCAGCCAGTATAGAAATAGGATACCCCATCCATGAAGGCAAGTGTCCCGAAGTGATCAAGTTCATGAATATAGAAATGGACAGATAAGCAGGTAGAACAAGCATCATGCACATATACATAAGTCCACAAACTTGCAACGTCCAGATACCAAATTGGTGAAGCGTTGTAACCTCGGTCATGAAGTCAAGACTACTATCGTTTTCGTATTCTGGAAGAACGGAAAAAGGATTAGTTGTGCTGTTTGGTTGAGATTTCATTAGAAGATTCTCCGAAAAGCTTGCTAAGTCTGAAATGCAGGTGGCTGTGAATACATCCACTGCTCCGACAGGAACCCCCAGAAAATCTGAAAGCTTTTGAGCAGCTCTAACAACACCGATAGAGTCGATCCCATACGATGTCAAACCTTCAGTGGTCGAGATTTTGTTGATTGAAATTCCTGTTTGCTCAGAAACCACACCCATTAAAAAATCTTCAATCTCTTTGTGACTCGGCCCACTAGGTGCCAAGGGACGACTAGTCACAAGTTCAGGTCTAGGTGTATTTCCTTCCCTACATGTTCCTGTGGTGTAGGACCGCATTAAGCGTTTCTTGGTCACAATTGGTTCTGGAACAAGATTCAAAGTTCCATCAGAAAACTGTTTAAGGCATTCAAATCTTTTTATCTTTCCGGATGTAGTTTTACTGATTGTTCGAGGTTTGATTAGCTTAACAGATGCAATAGTGACACCGTGTTCTTCTGCAACCCGAGCCTGAATTTGCTGAATTACTTCTTTGTTAACAGGTTTACCATCTCTAACCTCAGCAATCACAACTAAACCAACTTGATCAGAAGAATCTGGAACCGATATGCCTTTTGTTGATAAGGTTTCCTCCGGGACCCCGATGACAGCACAGCAACCAGGACGTAGAAGTTCGGAAGCACTTTCCACTGTTTTTTCAATGTCTGCTGAGTATATATTTCTACCACCAACGATAATAAGATCCTTTATTCTTCCAGTGATGAACAAGTTTCCATCTATTATCCTTCCCAAGTCCCCGGTTTTTGTATATATTCTGCCTGGACCAGTTTCAAGCATATTTTTGAAAGTTTTCTGACTTAACTCCTCTTTATCCCAGTACCCGATTCCAGCACTTGGGCTGCTAATCCATATCTCTCCTTCCTTCCCAGGCTTGTTGTGTTCTAAACTGGTTTCCGGATCAACTATTCTGATGTCAACATCTTCATCACTTTGACTTACATACCCACAACACACTCGTCCTTGCCAATCGATTAAAATGGGCTTCTTTTCTCCATATGCACAACAAACAAAAACACAATTTTCAGCCAAACCATAACCTGGAGCCATTACTTGTTGAGAAAGGCCAAAGGGTGCGGTGAGCCGAACAAAACTCAGGAGAGTTTTCTGCCTAACGGGTTCTGCAGCAACCATAAGAAACTTCATAAAAGAAAGATCATAATCCAGCACCTTATCCTTGACACTCTCTAATCTTCTCACTACTAGTTCAAATGCAAAGTTGGGACCTGCACTGTGAGTGGCTTGATACTTGCTCATTGTTTGAAGCCACAATAACGGATTCCTGATGAATGTCATTGGGGAGAAAAGAACTGCAGTTCCGCCACTAACAAGAGATGTAAAAAGTCCACCGATTAGTCCCATGTCATGGTACTGAGGAAGCCAACTTACTAACACTGTTCTTGAAGTACTCTTGTATATCTTTCTCATCAACTTTACATTATGAATTAGCCCACCGTGAGTTATCATCACGCCTTTAGCATCACCAGTCGATCCAGAAGTAAACTGAAGAAAACAGACATCGTTTCCTACCGGTTCAGAGTGATTTTTTATGTCTGTAAAGTTAATACCTTTAGAATTCTTCACAAGAGTATCTGTATGTATCCATGGAAGCTTAGGCCATTTTGCAGAGCCTTTCCCCCCTTTTCCAGATAACGAGATCAAGTTCTTTACAGAACCTGCCCTTACAGCTCCATGGTAAAGCACAGTTGATAAAATTGCCTTTGCATTGCACGATTTAGCAATATTTTCTAACTTCAAAAGCGCTTGTCCACCTCTTTGAAGGGGATCTGGAGGAAGAACAGGAACAGGAAGTACTTGGGCTCGTAAACAACCAAAAAAGGCATCCACAAAGTCGAGTCCGGGAACATGGAGTAACAACACCCTATCACCCGGATTGATAACTGGTTCTGAGCTCGTTAATAGATTCTGAGCAATGCAAGAAGCATTTGCATGAAGTTCTGCGTAAGTCCTCTTATGCGCCTCCTCCCCTTCATCATTAATCCAAGTGTAGAGTGTTTTGTCTTTAGTTATTTCATGAGTTCCCCAATGCTTCAAATAGCCATCAAGGCTACTCAAGTCAGGGAATGTTAATCCAGGATATTCATTCAGCCGTTCTGGGTTCCTGTCCCAACTATCTGATAGTAGTGGAAACAATCTCTGCAAAATAGATGGAGAAATATCTTCTATTAAGTAACTGCGCGAGATTAGAGATGATTATGTGATACTTAGTAATGTAAATCACATAATAAGCAGTACAAGCTGGACAGCAAACGATAATTTTTGGACGTGCTTCTAATGTTTGAAATTGTAATACTCAAATAATCATATGCTTGTTTGTTTCTGAGAATATTGTTAATTCAGAAGTTGATAGAATGACATTTTATGAAAACAGGAGAGAAGTTATGTGAAAAAGAGTAACAGCCCCTTAAATTGGGTTCAAATGAATGGGCAAGTATGTGATTATATTTCTATTATGTAATAATCGGAATTTGTTGTACCTTCACATATGGAAATTTTGGTAAAGGGTCATCATCTGCAAAGTGTTTGCGAACAAGATTCATAGAGTAGGTTGAATTTCTCTCTGTAAGTTCAAACGCAACAAGTCCACCTACATAGTAAGTGTTCTGTTGACCTTGAAGTTCAGTCTCCAGTTTCTCATAAAATCCTTCCTTCATATCTGTTTTTTGGATAAGAATCAAGTGTGAGGCTAAAACTGCAAATATGCTTTAGTTGAGCCAACAAATGAGCTTGTTAATTGTTTCTACTATACCTTGGCTGGTAACATGAGGGAAATACTTGAACCGTCTCTGCAGTATTACATTTTCAACTTGACCTCCCATTCTGTTAACCGCATCAATTGCAAGTTCAGTGACCCTTGGCCCCATAATATCAACAGCATTACCATAAGACCAGAAAAGATATATATCTGTATCGGCATAGAATCTCTGAATTGCCACTGGATTGCCTATAGTGGCAGGATCATCCATGAATTCGGCACAGTAATAAAATCCTATTGGCAAATGATCCAACCCTTTGATTTTCATCACTGTTGTATAGTAATCTATCGTCTGCACCTTACTGAACAGTTCCTTCTCAAGATTACTTAAGTCCATCCATCGATTTTCACTTTCTGTAGTTACAAGAAGATCAAAAAACTTTAGTTACATATACACAAAATCATTTTTCAATATAGAGACAACCCGTAAATCTATGTGTGCAACTACCTGCTGATACATATGTTGGTGATCGGTAAACTTTCCCGTTTGTGAAAGGAAAACCCCCAGAAATGATAATTTTCTCGAATTCCATAGTGTTAACTTCCCCACTACTATTTCTAGTGTCAACAGATACACCAGAGGAGTCGCGTCTGATACCAATTACTTCAGTGTTGCATTGAACTTCAATGGGAAGAGATTTACTTAACTTCTGCCAGAATCCCATATACCCGCCCTTGAAACGCCTTATTTTACCAGCCATTGAAGTTCGGGTGAATTCATGAATGTAAGAATAAGCCATATCTTCAACAAATCCATACCCAGAAGCAGTGTATCCATAGGCAACTGATTTTGGAACAGATTTAAGTCCTCTACTCTTCAGAAATTCAGGAACTGATTCTGAAGCAAATTCGCTAATGGCATGAACTCCATTTCGACCCGAATTCTTTGCCTTATCCTACATTTGAAAACAATAAGATATAACTTCACTTTCAACATTCTAAATAACAACTAATACCAGATATATTAAAATTAGTTGAAGATAATAACCTGGAGTTCTAAGGTCAACGATATCACATCTACATAGTCATCAGCAACTGGAATGTCCTGAAATTTCCCATTGTCAATGAGGGCTAATTTATGCGAGTCCATTTCCTCCAGTTCAGACCCCAATTCTTTTGCCAAATGAAAAATCGTGGGAGCACTATTTGCTGCTAGAACTTGACCTCCAAGATCATACATTTTCCCTGCAATTATGTAGTCTAAGTAAAATATTAGTAAGATAATCAATAAGTTACTAAATTTAGCAATCTAAAAGTAGTTACATCTTGCCTTCAATATCAGCTGATTCACACATCCCACTGACTGTGTGGTATTTCTCTAGAAGGGTCACATTGTTGTACCCAAGCTTAGCAAGTGCATAAGCTGCTGATAAACCACTTGGGCCACCTCCTAGTATGCCGATTCTTGTGTTCACGGGCATACATGGGTGCAGAGTTGTTAGTTGATCTGCTACTGATTGTTTCAGGTCCATCTTCTATACGTAATATATTAGTCTTTCAATGACGGTTCCTGATGAGATCGATCCAGAGAAAAAGTGAGGCATGGTCCTCACATACATTTACTTAATCAAAATACAAGGTAAATTTTTACCAAGATTATATGAACTTTGATCAACATAGAAAGAGAAGTCAAACTTTATTATGTTATTCACCCAGCCTGCAAAAAACAGTCCATCTTAAAAAAAATTAGAAGACATTTAAAGCTACATTTGCAGAATTTTGTAAGTATGCAAATTAACGTAACCATCTAATTCTGTTTCTTTCAAGAAGGATGGTAATAAAGGACCAACAAAATTTTATCTAATGTTGTATGTCAAATCATGATAATTGTAAAATAAGACTCAAATCCAAAGAACATGCATTGAAAGAACAAGAACGATGAGGCTTCAAATACGACAACAGGCGGTTTAAAATCAAAACTTTGTAATAGTACAAGGTGTGCATTATTTTTATAGTATAGCCTGCAAGACTTCATGACTTCTTTTGTTTTTCTCACAGGATCTCAGATTCTCAGATAAGAAAGACGAATGACAAAATACTAATAACGGCATATAACAAAAGTGCAAGTAATTTTTGATGTTTACAAAGTGATGCGTTGTGAATCATCCAAAAGAAGGTATCTTTTAGTAATAAATAATTAAAACAAAAAAATCCCAGGTTCATTAACACAATCAACTAATCAGTATAGTTGGTTCACTAAGATTGTGCAGAAAACATATAGAGATGATAATAAGAATGTGCGAGTACTAACCTGCGCACCTTGACCAAAATTCAAGCCAGTGTGAATTTAACTCCAAACTTTCTGTAATGCATGAACAAAAGCAGTTGTTATGAAACTATTGATGAACATATTGACATGTATACTTTGACTAGCTCCCAAGATATCCTAGTTAACTACTGTAAAATGCAGTTATTTTCAAATGTGAACAATCTGTCCTACCAAAAAGAATTTCATAATCTGCAATATGTGTGTTCCTTATTTTGAACATGTTCTAACACTTACAAAGCCTGCAGAGAAGATCCTGTCATTAAGTGAATATTTTAAACATTTTAGTTGTAATAACTTGGTATAATTTACTCGATCGTTGGACATAAGTCCCTTCCGGCCCCTACCTGCTGTCTCTTTCTCTCTTGTGTAATTTTTTTTATATGAAAACCTCCTGTTTTATAACTTTTTCAAGCTTCGATCAGGCCCCCAAACGACACAGTAAAAATGTAAAATGTTGCAGTTATTGACCGGAGTTCAAGGCACTTAGTTATTTGCAAAGGTTTTAGACGATAAGGACTACTAGCTAGCTACTATACAACATATATATATTCTTATTATGAATAACAAATAACAATGGATTTGGTCATTGAGAGAAATTACTTAAAGAAACGTCCACCAATCGATCGATACATACAATTTGCTATATATAATAAGGTTAATTACATGTTTGTAAAAAAAAAATTTCCAATTTTAAACAAAACACTGTATCATGCTAAACATATACTCGTATATAGCTCTTGGGACTAATTAAGGTCAAATATCATAGCCGGTCTATTTTCAAGTCACAATTTATATATATATATATATATATAACTCAAATACATTATTAAACAACTAACAATTGCAAGGTGAATTCAAACTATAATATTTTATGAATTTGAAAATTTAACAGTATATTATAATACATAATGTATATATAACTATATAAAATTTATATGTATGTTGATATATACACATGCAACATTATTCGCAATATATACAACTTAATTATAAACTCCACACTGCAAGATATATAACTAGGTTTTAGGTAAAATAAAACAAGTATTAATGTAAAACAAATAAAACAATAGGTTTTTCTATAGTGATAATCACCGTGCATCAAATAAATCATAGTACATCAATTGTTTCGTGAATCTTCGTGCATCAATTTAACCATGATCTAAGGGTTAAGATCTTATCCTATTTGTTTTACTTTAATACTTGTTTTACAATACTCAACCCCTATATAACTAACTATATATGTAAGAACACTCGGACGAATATATATATTACTCCATATATTATACTAGAAAATTAATAATGTCATGCACCGAAATTAATTACTAACCCGCGTACGTAATAATCCTGTAGCTAGTAGTAAAAAAAACTCGAAAATGAGCGCCAAATGGCACAATGTGGAGATGCAGATCGAGAGAGAGAGAGAAGTGAGTGCTGACCGAACCTCCACAAAACTTTTACTATATATATAATGGTGACGAGATCATAGTGTTAGTAGTCGAATATAAATATATAGAAGCAGATAAATATATATACGTTGATGATGAAATCAAAAAATTCCATATAAAACACGACAAACAATATGGTCGGTAAAATCTAAGTCCAACGATGATAGATAGATTAAGGTAAATTAATTAACTAGTGCCGGTAAATACATGAATTTGTCATGAAACTTAATAAGTATATTATAACCAGATATTCCTCTATATATATATGGTGCTGGCTGTTCATTCCAAAATGCCATTTGTGATCTCCGTCTTATCATTTTTAATATTTACTTTCTTAATTATTTACTCCGTTTTAATATTAATTAATCAAGGTTTTGAAAATGAGATTAAACTATGACTTTTTCCTTTTGTCTTGTGTACGTTTATTTATATAACAATTTCTGCAATCGGATCTTAATTCTTCTTTGATTTGAACCTGGCGGTAGTATTAAAATGAGAATGGGCTTCATCTAACAAATGAGTTCAATTAACAAATGGGCTTCAACATGAACTTGAGTCAACTTGAATTATTCGAGTTCGACTCAAACACCTCGAGAATTGATAGTACATGCATACGAATTTAACCTAGTAAATGAACAGTTGATTTTTTTTTTCTTTCGAACATTAATTGTATAGTTGATTCTAAAACGATTTCCAAACAATGTGTTAAATTGCATTCAACATAATTTAATAGGATAAAAAAATATAAAATTATATTATATTTTCTTGTTAGACCTTTGTTTTCTTTGTAACAGTATCTTTTGTTTGTTTGACGCTTGTTAAGCTATTTGCAAAATCGATCAATATGATTTCGCACATTAAATCATAAGATACTTGAATTTCTTGATAGTCAAACAAATTTATAAGTTTTAGCTTATGCACATAATAACGTGAAAAACTCATATATTTTTTTTCATAAACTCGATCAGCTCTTTTGATTTGCTAACCAGACAAACATATATTGAGAGCCCCAAACATACTAAATAGACATAATTTATTGTTGATCTTATATTCCGAAGACACAAACAAAAATATATATATTTGTTTCAATATCACCAGCTAACCCGAGAGATATAAGAATCTTTTGTAATTGGGTTGGATATTCTCCTGTGGTACAATTATTTTGTAGGAGTATTTATTTACTAAAAGACATACCTCATCTTTAAATTAATTTTATTTTTAAGATAAATATACGATAGTATATACTTTTAAACCATCATATGACTAGTTTTTGTAATAAATACAAGGTCATGGTATATGTCATCACTCATCAGTTCATTCATTCTCATTAATCTCTTGATTTATCCAGGGCTAAGTTGTTATCAGAACCAGAAGTAGAGTAGAACGTTTTATGATTAATATATTAACTATTATTCTTTTTTATAATTTATGACATAAAATCAAGTTACTTTTTGTGAATATCATATCTGAAAATTAAAAAACCAAAATTTTGGGCAAAGTTAATGGGGATTTTTATTTCACTCTTATTTCTCTAAAGACACCTTCCATTCTGACGGGTGAAAATGGATCATTCAGTGGCAGTTTGTATGTCGTTTCTTTACTCTATGGGCTTTTGGCCCATGTTAGAAGGTCCTCCCTCGTAAATCTTCCTGATAATAAGTTTGCCATCTCAAAATAATCAATGATAGTTAAAGTAAGTAAAGTCTTTTAGCATATAAGTTTTTGGTGTTTGAAAAAGAAAAATTCTTAAGGTAAAACATGTTTATTACGATAATTTCTACAAATAATTACACAATGATTTTGATTTTATGCAAGAAAACTTAACCCTTCAATTAGCGAAATTTGTATATTTACCCCTTCAATAATAAACGAAGTTTGGATCTAGTAGGTGTTGCATTTGTTTGGGTTTTTATTAGTCGAATATTCAATGAGGGATGGATTATTCGTAAAGCCTTTTTAACATCTACAAAAAATAAGATCAAGGATATAACTACATTTCACTAGGATCCTACAAAAGAAACAATAACATTATAATTAGAAAAACAACAAAAGCATAACCTAATTGGACGGGTCTTCGTAGGGAGGTTAATAAAAATAAAAATACTGAGATATATACTAGACTAATATTGTGCAGCAATGAGAGTGCATCATTGGTTACGTTTTGTGATGTTCCCTGTTGTGCCAACCGGCGACAAAGAGTGATCACTTTTGACAATTTAACTTATAAGGACTTCATAGTTCATATCAAAAAGTCATACAAAAATGAAAGTTTCTACAAAGTTTAATCAAAGTAAATTATAGAGTATGTAATCTATGACGTATAACTAACATTCCAAGAATAGAAAATTTATATGATAATTACAGGGCAATAGAGAAAAGTATGTATTAAACTTGAGACTCGATATCTTTGTTGTCACTATTATAAATTTATAATTTATAATTATCATTCTAAAGTCCAAGTTGGTTCAAATAAGGAGTGACATATGTCCGAAAGGCATGTTGATTTCAATTTTTTCTCCCTTTTTCAACTAGCACTTTTTAATTGTATCATCAGTCTTGATTATTACTATCCGATCATTAATGCAAGCTGCCAAGCTAATACCTTTCACCAACTTAATAATTCACAATATTATCCAAAGAGTTCAATACATTATGATTGAGTTAAATCACACATTTAAAATTCGATTTAAACTTTACATACTCCTGCGGTCCTGCCAATTTTTAAATTGGATTTGGATTTTCAATCACACCCCTCGAACTGACTACCATGACCCCTCGAAAAAGTTTTTTATTCAATCATGTATGTTAATTATAAATCTTATCAATGGACTGAATTGGACCAGGATCAAGAGAGAGTCTGTCAGTTTGGCAAAAGCTGGAAAAAAAACTTGACACGGTTTGGGTTTTGACCAAGCAAAACAATACAACAATCATTCAGAACACTAAACACGGAGTTGTCCAAAAAGCTACCATGAACTATAGCTAACCCTTTGAATTCACTAGGCTGAACCTTTAAATTACAACTTTGCTCAACAAATGAATCTGAACAAGTGCTTATTCTAAATAACGCTCAAGTAAAGTTCACATCCTCTCCTGGCAAATTGATCACATCTTTATAGTCTAAATTGTATTGGATTTCCCACTCGTACTGTTTACATACATCAGTTCAAAAACTGTAGATTAGTGAGGCAGGCCAATTTGAACCCCACGTATGCACGAAAGGAAGATCCGGCTGCATTTTTCTAAAACCAGAGCATTCATTGCCGAATGCTGGGGACATACACCATGCCAAATATGAAACATGAATCTACAAAAAATTGTTTGATGCACCTGATATCTTAGATGGCTTTCTTCACTTGAAAGAAGTTTGAACGTTCCTTGTTTGCAGCATCAACGCCAGCTTCAGATGTCACTGCTACAATCACACCTTTATCTTTGATAGAATCAATCACACCCGCAAATTCCTTAAAGTCACTTGTCCTATGGGAAAGAAAAGAGTGGTGAATAAACTTGTTACGGATACTTTTCTACAAATACCCTGGAAAAGCATGAAGAGCTAGGTTTTCACCAAAAAAGATAATAATAGCCTATGATAGAAAGACGAAATGTGTGAAAACAAGTTAGGTAAGGCTGTATTTAGCAAAATGACCCATTTCTTATGAGTAGTTAATTTGTCAAATATGACACAAGCCATGTCATTAATCAAATAACTTTTATTATTATGAAAGAATATGATTCATGGGGATAACCATAACCCAACCAATCCATCAATAAGTAGATCGGATACATTCCTACCCGACGGCATCATATAGACTCAACAAAAATCTTAAAAGATTGTAGCTTCTACCTTGTTGATAATATTTCATCACGTCTTGCTTGTCGTTCTTCTTCTGAAACCCCAGATAAGTACCGCAATAAACTGCAAAACACGTGGATGTCACTTCCATATCACTTTGAGTGTGATCCCAACACATAACAGAGCGCCTTTGTTATATAATTTTTTTTTTATCAGGTAGCAGAAAATCCTTATTTTTGAGACAAAGTGATAGATTCCTCCCTCAAGTTGTTTACATACCGTTAATTGCACTCCTGTGTGTGATTTTAAAATTTACGTTTTAAGATTATATTGTAAATTTATTGCTTGCAACTCTTAGGCTCCCAAAAAGAAAGTACTAGTTTAAATGAAAAAAGATCAACATTACCTGTTATAACCTTTGGCATCGGGTAGCTGATACGAATCTAGGTCACTAATAGTCCCAATAATGGCCTTTTTAAGAGTACCATCATCCATTTCAAGTTGACGTAGAAAAGCTGATGTTCCATCATATACATCGAGCGTCTTCAATAAATTAGGGTCCCGATATGATAAGAATGAGAAAACTCCTGTAAGAATCCAATGATAACAATAAATGTAAAAGCTGCAGGAATTACGATAAACACATAAAAACGACTTGTTTTATGTTCTATCACGGGTAACGTGGGAAAAACTTAAAGAAATCAAATAACATGAAAATAGGTCAAATACGTCAAACAGGTTGAAACACAGCAAAGTGTACTTAAAATGCAAATTTTGCCCTGAGCAAGCTTTTGCCTGTTACCCTAACCACTCACCCCGCCCATTTTGCTATATCAAGACACATATGAACCCATCATATAAGCAAGGTTGTAAATAACGCTCGGCGGTCGACCACCTTTAAGGTTAAATCTCATTTCGCGGAGTTATAACGGCGTTATAACGGAGACTATAAAATATAAAGGAATTTATACAAAAAATTATATATATTAGCAATATCCTAACAAAATTAGTCAAAAAAATGTCTTTTGACGGTTAAGCTCCGTTAAATCCGTTATTTGACCGTTAAATCCCGTTATAAAGGCCGTTAAGACCGTTAAATCCGTTATAACGGCCGTTAAATCCTCAGAACTTTAAATTTACCCTCCAACCCCCTTAACGTAACGCTGGACCTCCGTTACCGTTATAACGGCCGTTAAGGCCGTTATTTACAACACTGCTATAAGACACTGCTTAATTTTACCTGAACGGGTGTCGAAATCACACAAGCCTCCGAACGCCCCACCACTAACCCGAATGTTATCCCACAACCATGTATTACTTAAATATTTAGATATAACATAGGCACACCCCTTAAGTTCATAACCAGCTTCATAAATATTAGCTGCTTTTCCAACATAATTAACCTGCAATCAGATTTTAAGTTCAAGGATAAGTGTCAGTAACTAGAAGTGGCAACTTCGATCCATTATGAATTGGACAATCCATGTTTGTTTTATTTCCAATAGCAACGTCTAAAAAAAACGAAAATGCTTTAACACCTTCCAAAATATGTTTTTTTTAAAAAAAATTATGATTATCAAATAATAGATCTTTTCTAGTCATCTTTGAGTCTTTGATACACTAACTAGTACTACAAATGTAAATCTTTGGACACAATGTATATAAGGAAACCCAACCCAATCCATTATGACACTTTGTAATAACATTCCACTTTCACCCATTACCCATTCGTCTAACATGTGAATGTTGCTGCCTCTAACAGAACCAATGACAAGAAAACACAAACCAACCTGAGTAGGTATTGTAAATGCTTCACTTGTTGACGAAAGCAGTGCATGTGAAGTAGACGATGTAACCGGGGAAGTACTTGGAAGCAAATCAATAAATTTTCTAACAAGTGTCTCCGCCTTTTTGAGGCTTTTTCCTTCGGAAGTGAGATTTACAAGGCAACCTCTCTTTGAGAGCAGGGTTTCTCGAATCTCTTCAAGAGACAGAGAAATTTCACTCCAGCTCTCTTCGATTCTCCCTTCAAGATCTTTCAAGAATTCCAGGTAACTGCACATATGCTAATTACTAATTAAATTGCATGTTTGCAACCTCAACCAAGATTATTGTATGATAAGACGCCTGGCCTATATTAGATTCTATGATAATAGGGGTAATAAAATTTTTATTTAGAGTCAATAAAAACATTTTTGTCAATTATTATTTATATAAAATTAAAGCGCTCATTATGACTGCAGACAAAATATATATTGACTATAATTAGCTAATAATATGCATGAATTATGAGTCATGAATCCATATCCTTTTTTAAGCCTTGTTTATGTATAAGTTTCTTCTAACAATATAGTTAAGGTTATTCATGCATGAAAATCTTAGACCAGCCATGAATAAAGGTGCAAATCACTACATCCATAGAGTCGAACCTGATACCACCCATCTGTTCGGCAATACATCCTGCATGGTTTAGCTTTGCATTCAGCCTTGTAGCTGCAAATACATGACCAGCGTCCCTTAATTGATTCTACAAAAAAAAAATTATGAAATAAAACACAAAATACAAATAGTTGTGAACTTGTGATAGCCAAAACTGTCCAGAGCTGCATAAATATACCTCTAATTTAGCTTTGCTTTGTGAGACCAACCGCTTAAAACGCTTTTGATTTGTAAACTCAGTTTCTTTGAGAATACAAACTATCTACAAAATATAAAAATATAAGCTCTTTATAATTATAGAATTCCACAGAAGTAAGTTAACAGATGTTTATAAGTACTTCCAAATTCCAATTCCTTCGTATAATAGTGTTATATATATTAGTGGGTTAAAACTGACAAATTTCAGAAGATATTTCCACCAAGTCATCTAAAATATTAGAATACTATGCCCATATGCCGTATGGCATCAACAGATGAGGAACTTTAAAAGAACCAAGAAGAACATGGAAAGCACATGAGAATCTCATACCGAATATCCAACAATTAACTAGTCTCAAAAATAAAAACGATTTATCTTTGTAAATGAGTTCTCTTTTGTGGTGAGATTTTAGTATTTAATCAGATTAAGCATTATCGTTTCTACTTTAGTCAAAGGCCCACATCCAAGTAGAAGATCCATTAAAAGTCAAGGATACTTGCAGACTTATTATTTGATAGTTTTGATTATGCCCCTAATCGCCGGCCCGCATAAATGAAATCATTAATGCTATTGAATGATAGGGCTATACCTTTTTTATAAAGATAGAGAAACATAGTAAGTCTGACTACCATCAAGGTCAGAGAAAGTGTATTCATTACACAGAAAAAAATAGGAGCAATTCTAATAATAAATTTCGTGGTAGCTATTAATTTACCCTAGAAGGAAGAAGTAAACAAAGCAAAGAATGACTATGATTCTTCATAGACATGCCTAGATCACATGAAAGCTATAGGCTGACATGAACTTAACTTTCACCTTGAAACATACAATATACCAGAAAGCAGAAAGATCAGGCAGCAAATCTCCAAGAAACCATTAAAAAACTTCAATTTACATGCCATAAAAACAAACATACCAAGTTCAATAGATCTTCAGTGTTTGCAGACATCGCTTTGCATCTAATCATCATATGGCTCACAGGATCCTTTGAACCTTTCTTTGATGATGTGAAAGGGTACACTGATATTCCCCCCGTCTTCTCTCCGATCAACTTTTTAAGTTGTACGAAGTTCAATTCTTTTGTACCCATTTCAAGTAATGACCGACTGTTCAGCAACATAATATAAAACCTTTAAGAATATTGTGGCATAAAATTGACCAAAAAACAAGAAATCTACGTGTGCATCTACTTCTCTCTCTCTCTCTCTCTCTCTCTCTCACACACACACACACACACACACAGAGAGAATAAAACAACTCTAAGAATATTGTGGCCTAAAATTGACAAACACATATATATGCTAGTAATAGTATAGTACAAGTAGTCTGAACTTTCTTGGAAAAGCATACATGAACAGATACATGAACAAAGACTTAACACGAAAACAATATAGTCACAAAATACCATTAAAACTTTATTAAACAAACAGATAACTTGTATTTGCGATCAATTAAGCTTTTAAGAATCTCGTCTACAATGATGAAGAGGACATACTGACACTGTGGTGGATAATGAGCGAGCACAAGGACTGAAGGATCACTTGTAAAATATATGGTAATGAATCACTCCAAGAGAAGGAACTAAATTCAAATATATAGCTTAACTAGATAGCTTAACAGGCTTGAAGCTTATATAGATACAAAATTCCAACATGGAACTTCAATAGAAACTATTATGTGATAAAATAAGCCTATGCCATCAATCCAACTAAAAGTTCATTATCCCAATATAGGTTGGCAATGCTAAGAATTTACAAAATTACAAGTACCAAATGCTTCGAATGATCAGAAAACTTAATTTAGACGCCACATGAGCATCTTACCAGAAAAGTGGAAGCAGGGGAAGAAGCTCAGACTTCAGTGAAGTCGAATCAAATGCTAGATCTGCATACAGAACATCATTCGTTGGGAGATCATGCTGCAATACTTTTGCCCCATTAATATCTGCAACCTACAATTCCCAATATTGAAGTTCTATTAAATAATCATCAAACCATGAAACGATGCATACAACATATGATGATTATCAGTATTATCTTATATTACCTCGATTGGAACTTGAATATGTTTTTTGCGAATGTTTTGCGAAAAGAAGTTTGGAACCGCTTTTAGAACTTTTGGAGGGTTAAGTTGTAGATCACATGTCACACGAGCTAATGCAGCAAGATCTTCCCCGGTCATACTTGCTTTCAGTTTTTCTAAATTATATCTCTCTACTGATTCACGTTCAAAAGCCTTCTCTGGATCAGGCTGATTAAACTATTTTATACATACCCATTAGCATTTGCATACTTCACAACTGAAGGTCTACCGTAAATAAATTGTACCTGAACTTCAGCAGTCGAACGATGTGGATTATTCAAAATGAGTTTTTCTATCAATTGAGTGGGTAAAGCTTTTGATCCTTCCATTTCTACTCTAGCTCTCAGAACTGGCTTAGGCTGTTGGAAAAGAAAATCATACCAAATAAGAATAATATTTTGGAGCTTTAAGAAGAATTGTTTGCGATTGCTAACTTTACGGACAAAAGTTTAACCTCGAATCCAAATATAACCGGTTTGAAATGAACAACTTCTAATGTCATATTATAAGCTTATATCACTCTGAATAACTGGATAACCACAAGGAATTTTTGGAATCCAATCAGATTTTTTTTTAAAAAAAGCCTGTTAATAAGCTGGTAAAACAATCGAAGAAATCATTAGAGCAAGAATAACTTACAATAGAGGGAACCATTAAGGCAAAGCCATGAGGAAATGATCCAGTATTGTTTTCCAAAAGAGAAGACTCAATTGAGCTTAACGAAGCATCCATAGCCTCAGAGTAAAAACCTTCATGTGCCAAGGAATTAAGGGCGGCTATCACATGATGTTCTTCAACTTTGTTGTCTTTAGATACATCCTTTGATCCAGGCTCAAGAAGAACTTTCTGAAGTTTTTCTTTATCCAATCGTGTCTTGAAAGAAAACAAGATTTCAAATTGAGCTCCAAATATCCTTTGGCGTTTTAACCAGAATAATTTCTTGCGCAGTTCATGCCTTTTGGTATCCATAACCAACATCTCTTTGTTGATTATCATATGAAACTGTTCTCTTGCCTTTTTATGAACATGAGGTGACTTCAACACAGTGAATAATGATCGTGTTGTAGGCAATCCGATCTTACGTGTGCCGGGTGGTAATTCCCAGTGAAGGTTTTTGTCAATTGACTCGAAAGATTTAATCATTATTTGCATTTTCGTGTTAGAGTCGGATTTGGCTCTCCTTGTTTCATACCGGGCAAGAACATTATTAGAAGAATTTTTAAGCAAAAACTTTCTGAGAGGAGAAGTCATTTTGTAGTTCACGGTCGTGAATCCAGGCAGTTGGGGAGATACAGGAAACGTATTTGCTGGATATAACAAAAAAACAGACTCAAAACATAAAACAATAAAAAGGTAAAAGCCAATATGGGCAGGTTGGGTAACACATCAAAACATATCAGGTCAGATTGATCCACAAACAAATATGTCCATAGTCAAACTCTGTTTAGATAACAAATGTGTTAACTGTGATTACAAGGCAATGACAGTAAAACCTAAATCTTTAAAAAATAGTACGAGTTAACTTTGAGCGACTTAACTTTCACCTGGTTCAACTCATTTCACCCATCTCCCTTTTCTCTAACTTCAGAGCTTAAAACATTTGACCATTTTGAGATAGAACATGATTCAAAGAGCCAAGTATTAATACTAAATCACTATTAAACCCAATTATGTTCATTATAACGATCACTAAACATGTTGGTCTCAGAGTAAAAAAAGTAGAAAAACCGATAGTGTTACATTTTCTTCTCCTTTTTTCCCCCGGGAAAGGCATATACTTGACACATATTTACACACCTGTCTTCGACCTCTAAGTTATAGGGTTACAAGGTTGATAAAATATAAACATGCGTTGGGCGACTTAACTTCCACCCAGTTCAATTCATTTAACCCATCTCCCTTTTCTCTAACCTTAGGGATTAAAACATTTGACCATTTTGAGAAGGAGCACAACTCAAAGAGCCAAGTATAGATACTGAATTACATTTTCTTCTCTTTTTTTTCCCCGGAAAGGCATATACTTGACACATATTAGCGGTAGCTACTTAACCTCAAATACTACTAAGCCAAAAGGCCCTTTGGTCCAACAGCTTAATAAGCGGCGACTAGTTAACCTAGCTTAACCTTGTTAACATTCTAACATCCAATTAGTTCCACCAATCCCAACAACACTTAATTAGCGGTAACTACTTAACCTCGGTCTAGCAACTCGCGTTGGGTTCAGGTTGGTAATAGCTGACGCAAACACGGCCTGATTACCTAATCATTTCGAAAACGCCAACCCTAACCAACCTGATATAGCATTTTGTAATGCAATACAACATTTTGGGCCAAAAACTTCATCCTAATAAAAATAATTTATTCTTCAGGATTCCAAAAAGAAATATAAAATGACCCAAAAATGTGAAATAATATTATAAATAAAACTTGAATAGCTAAATCATATTAGTGTCACAGTGAATATTATATGTAACAACAGATATAGAAAATGAAAAAAAAATGAAGAAATAATTGGTAATAAAATGATGTGTTATATGTGATTAGCAAAAATGGGTTCTTACTTTTTTGTGTGTGTCGCCGGCGATGGTGTGGCGGTGGATGGTGGCTGCGGCCTCTGAGATATATGAGAGTGACACACAGAATATGGTTTTCACAAGTGAGAGAGAAAATAAAGTTACTTACATAAACGGTCCTTTCTTTATAACAGGTTTTACCTTTAAGGTACTAGTATCAAAGTTTTTACACATTTAGTCCTTGACAAATTATTTCTGACAAGGTTGGAGAACTCATGACTCGGACTCGACTCGGCGAGGGGAAGAGTCGGAAGTTTTTGGAGACTCGGACTCGACTAGGGGAGAACTCGGATTGTAATTTTACATATAAACATAAATAAGTATTTTTGAAATTATGTGTAATAGAATTTTAAAAATATCTTCCAAACTTTAAATTTTAGCATAATTGTTTAAAAATGATAAGATAATAATTCAAAACTTGAAAGTTAAACGTATGATTAGTTGATAAAATCACATTTCATCATCATTTTGTATGTATCAAGGTAAGAGAACTTGTGACTCGAATTCGACTCGGCAAGGTGGGGAGTCATGAATTTATTTTGGGTTCTCGGAGGAGTTTTACAACCATGATTTCTGGTTGACCTCTATGTTTTTTGCCGGCACGGGTCAAAAATAATACCCGTAGGTTTTAAACCCAAGCCATCAATCCAGATGCCTTTTTATTAATCGTCTTGATTTATTTTATTTTTAAAAGAAATTATTTTTTTTTTGCAACATGTGTTCTTTATCTCAATTTTTTTTTCTAATTTTTCACATGACAAAAGATTAACGAAATAGGTCTACCTAGATAGCTATATGTGTAACTTTAAGGTTTTTTTTTTTTAATGTGTAACTTAAGTTAATAATTAGTTGTTTAGAAGCGTAAAAAAATGCAACATAAGTTTTGAAACATGGAAAATGATTCGTACTGCAGACTTTATCTAAGCTTAGGTACTGCCACATTAAAAAAATTACATATTAAATATTTGAATTTAACAAACATACACAACACCCCTGAATTTTATATAATCTCTCTGCTTTGCCTAAAATAGGTACATATTTTAACTAACTTTTCCCTTTAATTTAATTTAATGCAAGACAAACATGACGGACGTTAAGTTTTTCATTACAACAAATGCACCGAAATTGCTTATAACAATAATATTAAATAAGAATTTTTAATGATATTAAGAACGTAATTAGTGACATTTATAATATTGGGCTACAACATAAGATCTGCACCAGAGGGCAGCCTTCGAAAGAAATTTGCAGGCATGGAAGGTAGTTTGGTCCGAAACCTCGGATGTCTCAAATAGTAAAACACGATAAGAAGAGCAACCACTTGAAATGGTGTCACATACAATACGATTGCGGCGATCAAACAAAATGTCACAAACAATGCCGACGCTCTTGGGTCACGCCAACTCAACAATGAGTGGAACCTTTCGCCTTGAGTTGCCAAGTCACCCGCTACGGTTTGAATCTTGCCTCCGATACTTCGTAAACGATCATATCTCATCCGAACTAAAGCCGACCCTTTAGAAGTTGGAAATGTGTCAAACTCCTCATCTAACTCTTCAGGGGATGCCGCGTCCGCGTATGATATTTTTATATCCATATGAGGAGGGTGCCTCGGTTTCCATCTGTACCTCCATATCCCGACGACAAAGAGGTACAGGAAAACCGTAGGCAGGATCAGCTCTGGCGTGAGTATAAGTATCACAAAAAGTACATGTATTAAGAGTGTTGTGAGCGGATTTTTCCAATGGCATATCATGTCTAACCATTTTACCAACCCTACAAAGCCGCTAGCCACGTTTACTATGCGAAAGAAATTCGCTTTGCTCTTTCGTATGCTCCATATGTGCGCACCAACGTCCAACATGTATTCGACCACCTCTTTTTTCAAAGGGGGCTCGGCACGGGCTAACCTAGACGAGACTATTTGAGTCGCATGGTGCCTTAACATATCGGTTTGATGGATTGACAATGGATGCACATAATGCATTTTAGGCAAAATTGGCAGTGAGTATTTGTACAACATGTTGATGTACGATGTGCACGAAAACCTCACAGCCAATTGTACCTCGCCCATTTTCTTTACACCGTTTGGGTGTAAAGCAATGAGTGGGTACGAGTGTGTATACACTCGTTCTGTCTCTAATGTTGATAACCGGATCCTCACTTTCCCGATCCTCGAATCTTTATTCGACGGATGTAAATGCCCGTTATCAAATGCACCAATTGTTATCACAGTACACGGATCATGAACCTCCCATGTATATTGCTCGTTCCAACACGGCGAAAAGTTATCAATAATGGTCCGTGTCCGAACCCATTTACCTCCATATTTTGCAACACAATATGCATCCGTTGTTGCCCGTCCCTCTTTTGTTTTCATCGGTGACAACCCTTTCGCGCTTATAATCCCCAACTCCAAAATGCCAATGCTCGATTTCTTTAGTTGCTTAGCCGTTGGCGTTAGATCACTGCTATAGTTTGCTGACTCGTCCAAAACATGATACCCTCCATCCAAACACACTCTTAGATGAATTCGGCTAGCAAACTTTGTCTCTTTTTTTTCACCATCAATCACGGCATGTTTCTCAAGGTTGTGCCATCGCGATTGAACCGCTTTATTGTCCCACCTTCGTTGCACGTTGTGAAATGGCAACAAACACTTGCCCACCTCCTCTTTGTTACATTCAACTGTTAACAGTAATGCCTCTTCAAATGGCTCGGCTGCTACGAAAACCAAGTCTTCATTCCAAATCGGGTTCACCGTCTTCACCCCAGAAATTTTAGTCGTTATCGATTGACCCCCCAACTTTACCTTCACACACGATTCCACCGGCTTATTTATATCACTAGGAAGCAAATCTTGACACTCGATCACATTAACTCGAACATACCAAAGTTTCGGGGACAAGTAAACTTTTCCCCTAATATTTGATACGCCTTCTCTGATTGTGGCAGCATCAGAATGCCACGCTTCAGGGAAGCACTCATCAGCTTGAGTTCCTTTCCACACGGCGAGCATAATCTCGCCGTGTTTAAGCTTATTGTCCCCCTTTTTATCTTCCAACTTGTACCATTGAGGTGCAAGTGGACTATCTGGTGGGACTCTTTTTGGAACATCTTGAAGTTCAAAAAATATTTTTCCTATAAAATCATCCTTAACGAAATTTTTATCTTTAACATAAATTTCTACCACTGATGACTGAATCCGATCTTGTGAGAATGCAAAAACATGATCCCAAACCGGGTTCGATTTCTTTTCAAAGTGTCGTGTGACTCCTTTGTAGTTTCCTAGCTTGACTTCAACGTACGGATCACAACCTCCGGTGACATCTTTAGGTGGTAAATCTTTGGCTTTGACTACTCGAACATAGAGATATTGCATTTGCTCAACAAGGTCGTAGGTGCTTGTAAGTTTATCGCCATAGTTGCCTGATCCCGCGATTTTCGGGTTAGTTTCCTTTAGTGCAAATTCTTCTGGCGGTGGACGTTGCATTTTTACTGAAAACTAATAAGGCTACAAGGTTCAAAAGAAATGAGAATAAGTGTGCTTTGTTTAAAGAGACTTTTATGTAACGGTTGCAGGATTTTGGGTGAAAACAAAGAAGACAAATGATTGCATTGTAAAAGGGAGAAATTTCAATAATGTAAGTTGCAAGCTGCCTGTTATAAGCAAATTAACTTAAGATTTCAGAATCCACACGTTACTATATAAATATGTATTAATTTTTATCTTTATACAATATATATAGAGAGGCTTAATTATACGTTTTTTGTTTGACTGGGTACAATATCAAGTTATGCACAAAATATATGTGCATATGTATATATCAGAAATATATATGATGTAATGCAATCAGATTAAATACTCGTATATTCTGTATATATACTTGCGAACAGTGACCGAACGTGCATGGTCTCCAAGTAAATTAATACGTATTTTAGATGTGTCTAATAATCTTTTATTTTTTACAAAACAAAGAAACAATAAATTACGAAGTACGTATTTGTTAAGATGAAAAGTGTACCTATAAGTTTGTTTTTGTGTGTGTAAAGAATCGGGTGAAGGTTGAACCACCCACCAACTCTTTAAAGACTAGGGAATTTTAACCAATAACAATCTAGCTACTACTAACACACATATATATAAGTTTCATATATTAAGTTAGTTGCATGATTGGTATAGTTTTTATCTGAACAAAAATATCGATTTGTAAATTGACAGTTTTATAACAGGCACATGCAAGTGCAGTTTCGAAATCATATCTTAAGGCATCCACTTATATCATGATCAAAGTTCTTTACAACATGATCGATAATCATCGGGTAATACCAAATTCAATTTCCCAAAATTTGCTTAAGTCCCTTTCACAAAATAATTTCCATATGATAAACCAATCACCAAAAATTCCACTTTTCAGTTTTTATCTTCAAAAGTGTTTGGTTGATTGATTAGGTGACTTCCCCAAGTGTCCCATTCATGAAAACATCTATTTCTTGGTTAACATATTTTCAATAATGGGATATCTAATTGTTTACTTTACTACTTGTCCAATGAAGCTCAACATCCGGATTAACACTTGGTTTAGTTAAATAAATATGATTGGGAAGCTTTCATGGGTCCAGAACCAAGTGCCATACTCAACCTACTAACAATATAATGGCTCATTGCACTATTTGGATGTTCCAAGAGCAAGTCTGAGAATTTAAGTGTACCAAACGAGTCGGAAATAAAAAAAAAAAAAACATGTTGACCCCTAACAAATTCAAATGTATAATCAATTTTTCTTTTATAAATAACGACTACGTTATAAACAATTAGAAATAGTTTAGTACCCCAAAAAAATTGGCCCGGGATTGGAACCGAGTTTACCCCATTCAGGGCCCGCCCCCTGAATGTTTCTATCCAATTTGTTCAGAAAATATGCACATTCTTTTGGATATATCAAACAATCAATTTGGAAGTAAATGAGACGGAATTAAATCTTACTAAATAATTATCATAAATAAGTTTTGACAACATAAGCATGCAAACTTATACTATAATATACACAAAAAAAATTGTTTGGTACGGTTGGTTTACAAATTAGCCTACTGCCTACCAATCCTATAATGCTAATTCTTTACTTGCAGATATTCAGAGTACTTTATAACTTCTTTTTTTTTTATTGTCATTGTCATTTGTTGCTTGCTTAGCTAGAAATTCCTAATAATCATGCTTAATTTTAGTATCCATTCTAGGTAAAATACTTTATTTGCTGACACTAACAGGGTCATGCTTATGCAGCAACAGATATGGAGATCAAACCCAATGTAAAAAGTTATACAAGAATCAAAGCCGGACCTACCGGGTATCATAGTGTTCAATTCACTCACCAGATCCCATTGAAGGATTCAATATCTAAAAGCCATTTTGCTCATACAGCCAAAATCTACCATTACTTAGTCATTATCCAAACTTTAAGCTGATTGGGTGGTGTGTAATTAGTTGATTATAATCATATTGTTGGTTTATATGATTAATTATAAATCCTTGAGCTTATTGCCTAAAGTTTTTCACTTTGACAGATGCCCCTTGCTTTGTTTAGGTGTTGATATGGATTCTTGAAGTCTTCTTTTTTAAGAATGAAAAACAAAAAAGTCGCATATAAACCTTCAAAATTAGTGAGGAGATTTGTAATAACAAGAATCTCCAATTTGTAATATTAACTTGAATACAAAATTCGAATACAAATACTCAAATTTGAGATAACAGGCGGACATTTAATCCTAATTGAAACTAATCCAATCTTTGGCGATTTTTAGTTTGATACAGTGAAATTATGTGAAAAAATTCTATGGGTTAACTTTATATCTAATCTAAATCTGGAGATTACCTACTGGAAGAGCCTGAAGACAAAGACTGGAGTATGGAAGTCTATGAACTTCTTTTGAGGCTCCAGAGCTTGTAAGTATATATTTTCTCTCGGTTCTTCTCTAACTCCGCTTTGTGTGGCATATTCCATTGCCATCTCGTAGTCCACCTGTAAGCATTAATCAACATAAAAATAATCCTCAATAAATTTTTGTTTGTTTGATTATATGAAATTTACATCCACTGATCCAATCAAATAGATAAGAGACTACTAAGCATACATTTAAGCAGGTTTTCGATCATATAGAGAGACATAAGAGAAATTTCTTACCTGCTCCACATGCTGAGCAAGCTTTTCACTCAGGATTTCTTTTGTTACTACACGACTGGAAACCTTCTGCAGAAATTCTGCATCTTCATCCTTGATCTCCAGGCGTTTCTTCTTATTTGCATGCAGCTGTGATCCCTCTTTCAATATTGAGTAGATAGCACCTGTAGCATCACCAATGTACCTAAACAAATAAAGAACTCAATGTATAAGCTAACTTGCAGATATATATGCATATATCGATATACAAGCTGCAGAACTTACTTGCTTAAATTTCTTTTTCTCTCTTGCTGCTCACGGGCCTGAATTTTCTTCACTATTTTTGACTTTAGCTGAATGCAGCACTGTTTAAGGGAAGACTGGAAAATAAAGGTTGTTAACAAAAGGAAGCTTTCATACTTTTAAGACAATACTGAGGCAATAATACCAAGGCGAACCCACCTTGACGGCATTAGCAATCTCACTTATGTCATCTCCAATATATTCCTTTCCGGTCCCTTTAAAAGGAATTTTGGTGCTTACAATGCTAACAAAAACACCGATCTTGTCTTGTGTCTGGTTAATTTTGTAACTGTTCCAACTGAAAGATGATAGCATGTAAAGAAAACTGTTGCTGAGATAGGAATAGCAGACATTGAAATTTAAAACTTAAGAGCCTTACTTGATTCTCTTCATAGCAGTTCTGGTGACAACATCAGCACCTTGCTCAAACAGCAACGGAATCCGATTAGCAAACCGGAAGATATTTAAACCCTAAAATTTTGATAGCCATGAAAACTCATAACGTAATATTTAGGATCACTCATATATTCATGTAAAGCAATGGTAGTGGTAGAGTTGCTATAATGCAAATGGGGTATCATCACAGAAAGAAACAAACTTACTTGCTTGACATCTTTTCCACCCACGCTCACTCCAGCTTCCACAATGAACGGGTGTCCTTCGAATACCTGAGCACTGCAATTGAACATTAATCCCAGATGTTTTTAACATCATGCTAATTTAGGATGTCTTGTAAAATAATAGGTTGGGTGAAGTTTTGGGTACTTCATGTATGATCTTACCTTGCAGTATAAGTTGCAACCATGTCTGGGTGCAGTTCCTTAATGATACCCAAGCGGAGGTTGTACTCCCCTGCAGGACTAAGACACTATAAAGAAACAATGTTATCTATGAAGCTTCAAAATTATGAAAACCTTTTTTTTAGAAGTAATCTGTATAGCACTATGTTAACTAACGTAAATTTCAAATGAATCAACAATATTCGATAATTAAGAGTATCTTACATCACCACTAGGATCATCAAACTTGGCTTGCCGAAACAACTGATGGATGCGAACAATTTGCTGCTGAGTCAGTGACTTGACTGGTGTTTTGGGGCTGAAATCTGGACCCATTTCTCCTGTAACATGATAAACATAGCCATTGACTTCCCAATGTCAAACATTATATCGAAAGGACAGAAACGTATCTAAAATATAGCAATTCGGCTGTCTAACTGCATATTATACTAGAAGAGAGAGAAATTTATTATACCAATCAATCGTTCAGCATGCAACTTCCCAATGTTTACAAACTCACTCTGAAGAAATTGCAAAAGGAACTGCTTTGAAGTTTCACCAATGAGGCGTTTGATTAGAAGTAAATCCACAGCTGATGGATGATATTTTGTTTCAAGAGGAGCTGCAGGCATTACATCTGTTCTCCTCGCAAAGCTTATGCTGACATTTTTACTTCAAAAATATGAAGAAAAACTGTATTAATAGACATGATAACAAGATTCCTCTATAATCAATGAAATTATATGGTAAGAGGGAGTACTCTGATGTTTCTGATACAAATCGAAACATGAATTGGGCATATGGAGTAATAACAGCCATTTGACGCATATAATGCAATATCTTAGACTGCAAACACCAAAGGAAGTGTTGGTTAAGAGATAACGGCATGCTGGCTCAGAATTTGAAATTGAAGAAAGGCATATTGTCTCATGATCATATTGAACATAACTAAGATCGAATAGAACCAGTAAGTGATACATATTACATACACGATATGTTGTCCAGTTTCCCTCAATTACAACTTGGATCTCAGCTCCGTGCCATTGCTCCTTGTCATCTCTCTTCTCATGCAAATGAATATGAGGAATGTTCCTGATTATGTAAGAAGGTAATCAAAAAATTAGATCACTGGCTTAGCACTGATATAAGTTTTGATCAGCCGTTTACGAGCAATAATACATGAGCTAGAATTATACCGATGAATATCTATATCCAGCCTGCAGAACGAAGTGTAGCTTTGACTCTTCATCGATGAGGAAATCTCAATAGGTAGTCCTGTACTCATCTTTGACCAAATTAATGCCTGAAAGAAACATAAATAGATCTTACATGCATAAAATTCATCGCGATAGATACTTCATCAATACCACCAGAAGGGAAGGGAAGGGAATGTAGCGATCTAAAATAATACCATGAATACAGTTAAAAAATTCAAATATTCTATCATTGTACAGGCCTAACTAGGATATCTAGTGCCAAAGCAGACAGGATAACTATTTCACCATACAAACACATGTATAGTCACAGATACATTTATGCATGCCTCGTGTCATACATACCATTTTTGCACCAAGTCCGAACTTTCCACGTGTTTGCTTCAATCCATACTTTGTTCCAGATAAAACTGGTCGGCATTTATATATTAGATAATTAGAACAAGAAATATGAAAATGGTACAAAACTCATGCAGAATCTCAGTATGACAAGTCGAGGGACATATAGCATAAGCACGATATATTCAATATATCAATGAACATGAAAGTAGATAACTAAACCTCGTCCAAACATATTTGGGATATCATCATGGGACATTCCTCTTCCATTATCCTACATAAATTTCATAATATAGGTCATAGTCTGAACAACAAAAACAACCTAAGTGGCATCCAACAAAATTATCACTAATCTGAAGAATCACAAAAAATGGTTTGAAAAGGAAATATGTAGACCTTACAAGTGACCCTGTAAAATGAGGCATCACCCCGACCCTTAATGGCCTTAGAAGAAGCGGGTTCTTTTACTTTCTTCCCGAGGGCAACATTTTTAGCCTGAACTTCTTGAAAACGAGCTTCTTTGGCAAGGCGTTTCTAGCATTTATGATAAAAAGCAGAGGAACAAGAACATAAGTGAAATTCAAAAAATGATCCATGCTGAACAGCTTCACCGCTAGCAAGTAATGGAAAACTTATGGTATAACTATATAAATTCAAAAAATATCAAGTTTTTGAAACTCATTCACTAACGTGTGTATGACTCTATGGTTCACTTAATAACATTAAATAAATTTCAATTTGATATGACGATGATTAATATCTTCTGTGTACCCCTTTAGTGACATAAGTAAAGCTTAACTGGTATAATATAATGTACTTCTACTGCATTCATACAAACAATGAAATGGAAGATCATGTAACTTGTTCTGTGCCTTGGTAACCAATATGGGTTGGACCCTCGTGCAAATGGTATATTCACACTGGTCTTTGGAAGAATGAAACATAAAATATATAAACGCTAGTTTAAATGGGTGGAAAAGTTACACTAATTAGGTTTTGTTTATGATTTCACATATATATGGTTTGTGTATATGTGAATTTGTATGGAACTTGGCCATATTACTTGTACTGAACTATTTTTGAGGAATACTAAGCTAACCAGGGTAAACCCTTTTTACCTAAAAAAAAGTTACACGTCTAGCATTCTATTGAACTTTATAATAATGTTATGATCAACTTAGCCATCAGCAAAATCCTAATAATAAAGCAGGTCATCAACCAATTCAACGTTCAAAACTCAAACTAAGAATGAACAAACCTCACGAGCCTTGTCGGTCTCAAAATCACCATACAATGCCTCATCAATTCGCTCCCGGTCAATCAGACCAATCATAGAATTGAATTTGCTTCTATTAATCTCCTCACTATAAAAACCAAAACAACACAAGAAGTAACAATTACGCTAATAATTACACGTTCATACCATGAAACAATATATATGCACACATAACACTTGGTCACTTACATTGTTACTTCAACAAACGGAAGCTCTGCAATGGACTCTGCAGAATCAAGCGCGTTTTCAACAAGCTCTCTCACTGTAGTGTAAAGTGATTTCCCAGGCTGATATTCATTCAGACAATGTCAAACACAACTTCTTTTTTCATTTAACAACCGTACGTGTACAAAATAGAAAAATCACATATTTTAAAATACTTCCATGGTATCAACAAAAACATTCATAAGAAACCGAATTCAAATGCAACATAAACTTGAAAAAGCTCCTTTTTTAGCATTTCATAGTTATAACTTATTGCTCATCATGAATTTTCAATATCTAACAAAATTTATATTATAATTTGTAACTAATAATGATAATATCAAGTATACAGTCATACTACTAAACATATATTATAATATTATTAGAATAATGTATAACTATTGTTAAACATATACATACAGATAGAGTTAACTTACATTATCAAATCCAGCAATGTTTTTATTCTCAGCAAAAAACTCTGCCGGAGATTCTGCAACCAAAAAAAAAAAAGAAAATTAAAATACGGATTAATAGGCTTTATATAAAAGCTGAATTGAATGAAGGAGAGAGATAGACAGTGACTTTGTTTGAGAGCGCTGGCTTTAGGTTTCTGGACAGCTTTCGATTTGCCTTTTTTAGTCTGTACCGGACTTTCTTCACTGCTATCGCCGCCGTCCATCGGATTTGATCAGTCAAAATTGGGGGAATTGTGGGGGCGGGAAGGGTTTTCGTCAACACTCAAAAGTTATTCACACAGAGAGTGAGTTCATAGCTAATTTATGTGACGGGATTGGGTTTATTACTATGTATTTATTATGTGTCTAAATTTAATAGACTTCTAAGTCCTAAATTTTATAAAATTAATGAACACTAAAGATATGTCTCTTCTAGGTTATTTATATGCACAATAAATATTAACTTTTTTTTTTTTTAAGTCTAAATCAATATTAACTAATTAATGTATGTAAATAAAAGGCTTTGAGTTCAAATCATAAATAGATGAATTTGTTGGGGTGAGTAAAAACCAAATTAAATATCGAAAAAAACTGAAGAACTAAATCTAAAAACCGAACTGAACCCATTGGTTTGATTTTGGTTTTCTAAAAAACGAACTGTTAGGTTCAGGTTTCGGTTACATATGCTAAATCGACTGCTAAAACCGAACCAAAAACCATATTTATTTTAGTTTTTAAAAATTTATATCATTATATCTATAACTAGTTTATTTATTTTTATATTATTAGTGGTATAAACTAAAAATAAATAAAATAGTAAATCATGTATATACGAAGCTGAGCTTATAATTACATTTAAGTTTCAACATTTAGCACGTATGTTTATAGTATTTGGACGTTTAAGATTAGACAAAATGATAAATAATAGTACATATTTATGTTAAAACATGTCGGACTACTCATTTGATTGGTCACAAAAAACCATCCGTCCCGAAAGTAGAATGACATGTATTAGAGAAAAAAGAAAAAAAAATACCCCAAAAGCAAACCCTAACCCAGACGAACTAAAACCGAATCCCAATGGTTTTTGGTTTTCAAGAACCGAAAGTTTTCGTTTGGGTTTCGGTTTTGGGTCAAAACCGACCCAATCTCACCCTTGGTATATGGTGAATACTGAAACTTAGAGGTTTTTGGTTCAAATCTTAGTATGAATAAAATGATTTTAAGAATGAGGACAATGGTTTTTTCAGCATGGTTCTCTCAAATTGAAGTTGTGTATTTAAAGAGACATTTTGTTGAGCCTAATATTAACTAACTATTTAATATGAAATTGTCAGTTTAAAAAAAAAGTTAACATGAAAATTTATGAAAACTAATATTTATTTAATACTAACATTTAAAATTGAATACTCTTTTCACTAGCAATCACTAAATGTGGTGATGTTATCCTTAGTTTTGTTCCTACGTTAAATTTGTATAAGTACGCGAATTGAGTGGATACAACTACAATATTGTTGTTTAAATGTCTATTCGGTGCGAAGGGTTACGATAAAGCAGTGTGAAAGCTTGGATCACAAAACAGAATCAGCGTTTTCAAAATAGATTATGCGTTTTCAAAACTGCGTTTTGAAAAAACAGGTAAGTACATGCTTCTCCAAAACTGTGTTTTCATAGCCGATAATCACTTTTTCATACAAACACTTTTCTAGATTATTTGCGTTTTACAAACGCAATAATCAGATAATCACTTTATAACTCAATCACAAACACCCTCAAACAACTTCAAGTTAGTTCGTGTTGGATATTATGTTGTACATTTTTTCTATTTCTTTTAAAACAAAATTTGTTGATCTATCGCATAGTACAAATCAAAAATCTTTTAAGTTGGTTTTTAACATAATAGATCATGTTGAGATTGTGTGAGAATATACAAAATGAGACTTCATTGTAGGCCCTTTATATTACTAAATATTTTATCTTTCTTATTTCACAAAACACTCGATATGACTTGTCATGCATTAACCATTTCCATCCTTTTGTAAGAAAAATGAGACACTAATCTTTACAACATGTGAATTTGTAGGAGTCTACTACAGTGAGGAATTGAAGTTTGCAATAGACCTGGTTAAAAGTGTCCCCATATAATGGTTATCTCTATGAGAAAAAAAAAAAAAACAAAAAGGAAATTCAGGTTAATATATAATTTTGATATCTATAATCTCTTATAACGCAAATTGAGTTAAGACATTAAACATTTTTTCAATATCTCAAAATACCTTCAATTTCTTTTTTCAACACTCTTCGCAATTTTTTTTTCCATAAAATTTTAGTTATGTGTGTATTTATCCTTAAAACATATCTTAAATCCTAACCCTTAAACATACCTCTTTCTTGAGCCTCCGCCCTCTCTCGCTAGCTCTGACACCACCGCCATCGTTAACATCATCATCGTTGCATTGTGCGGGCATACATCTAACATTAATAGAGGATTATGAACACAAATGTGGAAAGACTTGAACAAATTTCATAAGAACAGTAAAAAAAAAAAAGCATTATTATTTTGTTACAAGAAAAAAACAAACTTACTTAAAAGTTCAAAGCTATTAAAGGAAACGTACGTGGGTTGCCAATGTCCAATCCTCAAAGTCCCATCTTTGTTGATGATCGAAAGACACAATAGGTCCACATTATGTCAAATGTCGGACATGGAAAATGTATATACAATAATTTAAAAATATAATTAACTGTATAATTAAATTATATGTCTCTTTATTGTGATTTTTATTACATTAATATTGATAGATTTATGACTAACTGGGAACTTATAACCTTGGCTCGTATATGAAATAATGATGATATGGTATATGTAAATCACAGTCACTCGATACTAACTTGTCGGAATTTGAATTTGAATTTGAACTTGTCAAGTAGTACAAAAGATTTGAGACCATCTGTAAAATATAGTGCCCTTTGTCCTTGGCGTTAATCGATCAAATGATGTAACAACCAAAATGATACGAGTTTAAGTCCCATGAAATGAAATGCAGTAATCGTGTGCGATCACATTTCTGGAATCTATATTTTGTAAAATTCATTATACAAAAAACCTCTGTTTATCATCATAAACAATGTTGAATTAAGTAGTTAATATTTTGTTTTGAATGCAAAGACCAAGAATTCGATTTTCACTTTTTTTCAAGGTCAGAAATCATTTTCTACTTTGAATATAACTTATAAGCAGTCTCTCTACCTTATATAGAAATAAAGTTTTAATCTATATCTAAATTTTCCTCATACAATAATGAGTTTTATTTAATTTACTTACTAACTATATATGCACCACAAATTAAGAAGAATTATGTTACGTTTTCATTATTATTATTATTATTATTATTATTATTATTATTATTATTATTATTATTATTATTATTATTATTATTATTATTATTATTATTATTATTATTACAAATATGAACAAAAACATTCCCTTTTGAACAGCGTACGTGCATTATTAATTGCTGGAGTAGCAGACAAGAAACCATGGCTTAGGTAATGGCATCACTAGACAAAAAAACAAGAAATATCTTAATTATAAGATTTTGATAACAAGAAAATATCATTACGAACATTTAAGAAAAATGAACCCATCTATAAAACTTATCTAGATGGAATTAAAGGACCCTGATGTCTTAAAGACGTGTCAATACAAGAATCATATATATTTGAACATAATTTTTGAAACTTATTAGGAAACAGAAGAAGGTAGGCCTTGATTTGAACAAACGATCAACATTCACAATACAAATTATCAATAAAGGTGAAATAAGGAATTATTGCAACTAATTAGTATGTTTTGTGGTGGTGGTTGATTTAGATTATGTGGTTAATATTAAAAAACAATCACTGAAATATCCCGGTTAAGCTGTATACATCTGAGTTAAAGACTTGTCCAACTGAGCTAAATACTCATCTGTTACCGCATCCATTTTGTAATCTCTATCAAAGAGGAAAAAGAATTCAAATATGAAAGAGCATTGTGGTAAGAAATTAGAAAAAGGGATTATGGGATTCTATATGACCTTTTCGCGACGATCAGTGGATCACTGGTTATATGTAATGAACTTGACAAATTACAATAGCTAAACCACATACATTAGCTTACAAATGAATTAAATAACACATGTGTTATACAAAACTTTCTACATTGAAATCTCCCTATCAACAAAACTAGCTAAAAACATCCAATTGGGCCGGTTCATCCCAACGGTTGTGCGAATTACCATGAATGCGTTAATAGGCAGACGGAATAAGTTTTACTACCACTCGGGTGTGATTTCTTGGCCTTGATCAACAGAAAAGCTAGCATAAAAGAATAAAAAGATTGTGGGCCGGGATTCTTTTTATTCTTGATCCCTACACAAAGTAGTACTACTACATATATATTTAATTAAGATCTATATATGCATGGATCACTACTAGTACTAGTTATGTGAAGGGTTTGATTTGCTAGGCGGCCGCTTCCTCAAACTATCTTGCACTGATGTTTGTGGCTCTTTCATGGCTGCACCCTTGAGCTTAGATGGATCTATAGAAAGTGAATTGAGATGCGAACCTGCAGTCATCAATCTTCTTGATTGAAATCTTTCTCTGGAAATTATCGGTTTTTCGTAGCCAAATGATAAAGTGGAAAGATGTGAGAAGATTAAGCAAATTAGTAAGAACAAGACTTTGCAAGTCATGATTTGATTGATTTGTGTGTGCGATAGTGTTTGAATGTTGGTAATGAAATTTGATAATGCTGAAAAAAAAGATCAAATAATGATGACTAAATAGGAGAAGGCATGGAAAGTTCTCTTCTTAAGAAAGATGGAGAATTATGGTTATTGAGATGCAGCTTGTGCTCAAGTCTGACAAAGCATGTGTGATTTGGCTTTTTATAAGTATAATTTGAATATATAAATTTTTTTTTTAAAAAAAAAAGTATTATAGGGAAAGATACTAGTTTGAAGATAGTGAGAAGTTTGTTTTTTGTGTGTGTGCGCAAAATATGGCCCCCCTTGGTACTCTTCAGGCCTTCAACTATGCCTTAGCTATGAGCTGGTGTGGAGCAATATATGCTTAAGAGAGTGAAGTATAAAATAATTTTTTTAATATCTTTTGTGTAATTTAGTATAAATTTTATTTAATTTTTTGGTTTAATTAATAAGTTTTTGATAATTTTGATAATGAAATTACTCATTATTATTTTCGCCCCTGCCTATGAGTGTGTATGGACGGATATGAAACTCATCGAAAAAAATGTCATTGTAAGGGCATTATGGTAATTGACTTGTTTTTCAAGAAGAAATCTGGTATAATACATGTCTAAAATGAAGATCAATGATTAACAGAAGAGTCAGCAAAAGTGTGTTAGTATGACCAATGTGAAATATGTGAGTCATATCTTCCCTTGTTCTTTAACAAGTTGGAAATTTTCAGGAGATGATCATGTGAATCAGATTTGACTAATGGTGATTTATTCTCACATTTTTGCACAAATCTTTATAGAATAATAAGCAGCATGTGTGATCATGTGACTTCAACACATGATACCAATTAGTTGCCTTCCTACGTATTTAAGATCTTAATTTTACTAGTAACTAAAAGAAAGATTCTAAAAGTACAAACACCCACAGCTCATCGATCATAGCCGGGGTAAGCTACATCATCTTTCTAACAAATCCATCTAGAGGCACAAAAAGCATTTCAAAAAGTTTAGTAAGTATATCATAATATAAGTTATCAATGTGTTATATATAGAGATGAAAAATTATCAAGTAAAATTTGTACCACAAATTTATATACTTTCGACTCCTATAGCTATGATGATCTAGGTATTGTTGTATGTGGAGAATGTTTGTTGCCAGTTGCCGGACGGGTACGAAGCCACCACTGTTTGACATCAATAACGTATTTTTAGTTTATTTAACTGTAAACTGCATATATATATATATATATATATATATTAATAATATACTGTGCGTACCCGCGCAATGCGGCGGCGTTAGCGGGGACGGCGGTTTTGTGTTGTCGGTGATGGTATTATTGGTGGTGGTAGCGGTGTCAAATGGTGTAGGATTGTAGGTTGATGTAAAGGTGATAGTGAAAATATTTTAGAAGATAATGGTTGAAGTGTAAATTAGTTCATTAAAAACAAAAAATGTCCAAGGGCACTTTTGGTATTTCAAAGACAGAACTTTCTAAAGATTAAGACGGTTGAACTAATGACTTATTAACAAATTATATCATTCAATTTCATCAAATTGACTTTTGATGATGTCATCATTTAGATAAACTACAAATTAAAAATCCCGATAATCATTATCCAAATATATTATTATATTGATATTTATATTAATTTGTAAAAAAAGTCTCATTAATTTACACTTTTTTGTTTTTCATCAATAATTTACACTTTTTAGCCCTGAATATTTAATCTATATATATATTTAGTCATCAACTTGAGAGAATTCTTTAAAATTTGCAATCATTTAATTAATTAAAAAAAGTTCAAACATATGAAATATTGTGTACAAAAATTTATTTCAAAACCTAATGACTTATTAACAAATATTATATTAGATTTTTATAAATTATAAATATTAATATTTAGTGTAATATTTAATATAAACATGAATTAAACTCTAGATACATATCTCAAACATAATAATAGATGACGATATATAACATCATCATTTTAAACACAATAGAAATTAGAAAACATTTGACGATCACATAACAAAACACGATTTAGAACGGGGCATTACTTGAATACTAAATCCAAATCAATATGAACTCCATTCAAGATTAGTTTTGCGTATTAATGTTTAAAGTTACAATTGTCACTCAAATCAAGAGTTCTAATTGTTATCAAAAAATATAAAAACAATTTTAATTGTTATCAAATTATTATAGGACATATGATTGAAAATAAACCTATGCGTATTATGGGTCCGCATCATGATCAGATACATATACTTGAATGTCAAGTACATAATTACAAGTATGTTTATATTTCAATTCTTAAATTTTTTCATAATAATATTACATTATGAGTACACATGGTTTCAAAATAATCTATAATAGAGAAATTATTATATATAACATGTGCCTTGTGGAATGACTACGACAAACATATCAATCAATATGTCTAGGCTAATAATGACAGTGACGAACATCTTATTATTGTAATACAACTTGCAAAATATAACATTTAAAACCGTATTTCTACAAAATTCTAATTTATGATTTAAATGTATGAAGATTTAATATTAATAATATCGTAAGTTCCGTGTCCAGTGTTAGATACGAGTCTAAAATCTAGTATCACACTATTTCGTTGAACCAGACTATTTTTTAACGGTTGTATCATTGTATGCTCTATAATGATTCCTGAGTGATCTAAGCTAAAATGCATTGGTGGAAAAATTTGAGAACAATTAACATTCAGACTACATCTATACTATATCTTAATGACTTATAATTCATTTGATATTTTGAGATGTCTTAATTAACTTTGAAAATTCTTAAGTATTTCATTTTTAAATATTCTAAATAAGAAAATGACTAATTCTCCTAACAAAATAGTCTAAAGATCATCTTAACACTCTAAGAAGGTGACATGTGTTATCCACTAATTCTCTTTCCTAATCTTGCCTCCTGATTTTTCCACATGTTATAATCCAATAGTTAGAAGGATCTTTAGGCTATTTTGTTAGGAAGATTAATCATTTCCCTTCTAAATAATAACAAAAACACAATTTTTTATATATCCGTGTGTTAGACAATCTATAAAGAACAGTTGATGAAGTCTAATGTCGGTTGAATCATTGATACATTTACTATAATGGATTTTACAAACTTTAGGCACATTACAGTTAATTTTTTGAAAAAATCATTTACAACTACGCATAACTAAATCAATACGCGGTCGTTGATCGGGTTAAAAACAATAAATATACATTTAAAAAATACACATGTTCAACTTTATATAATAAAGATACAATGAATTAACAAAAGTGCAAAATTCTAAGTTTTATTAATAAGGCATAACATAAAACATTACAAACTTAAACATAAGATACTTGAAACCCATGATTAGTAGCATTATCGTTAAAAACAACACAATCCATAAACTTTTTGTTGTTGTATGTTTGTACCACTAACGTGTACCTGTAAAAACGAAAGATCAATGACATGATTATAAAACCTCCTTTTTGTCTAATACTTAAAAGTAAATACACACAAACCATATTTTTAAACATAGCCTGACCTGTCCACTCAGTTTGCAGCATATGTGAAGTTAAGCATATAATTGTATAAAAAGAGTAAGGTTGTAAAACCAATAATTTAGTGTTTTAGTGTCATAAGTATATATCAAATATGAATTGTGCATACCAAAAGAAGATGCCCGTATGCTCAATCAACTGCAAGTTATGAATAAGATGCGCAATCCTTTAACTCAGATGCCTTATAGCCAGAATAAGGTTGCACTTCTAATAACTCCTTCAAATCACAAATTTTCACAATCTTTGAAATTCATAATATCACATGTATAAACTATGTCTATTAATATCACATCTTATCATTCATAATAATTTTCTGCAAAGAGCATTCATTTAAGTACCTCAATTGTCTTCCCATGGGGTTGTCACTATGTCAACAGGCCTCATTCCTGTTCCACTCATAGGCTGCTTGATAATTTCATGGTAATGAGGGAGCCGCATAAAAAATATCTCCATATCAATAAGAAAAAAAACCAAAATAATGGAAAAGAACAATCGTAGCATTCCAAAACAAAGCGCCTAGTCAGGATCAACGGGGTAAAAAGAACCTCGGGTGTTCTTCCTGCAGATACATTTACATACACGATAAGGTCTACTAAATCAATACATTAGGTTTATTTGAACCCGAAAGAAGCAAAAAGAAGAAAATGAACTTTTGAAGCATGTCAAGACTGAACAGTAAATTTTTCCAACCACCTTGAATGGATATACCGTTTGATGGATTGAAATAACCACGACATGCACACTTTCTTGTTCAATGAAGTTTCGCTGGTGTTGCCATTAGAAAATATCTCTCATAGGCCATGCCACATTCTCCTACGAAGTCTCATAAGCCAGTCCAATCCCTCTCTTAGGCACACAAGGGACATCTCTTCTCTTCTTCATTACTCATGTTTCCTGTAGATAATTAAAACACACATCAACTGCCACACTTCTCTATATAAAATAAAATTTAAGTATTTGAATATAAACCCTCATAATAAAAGAAGTAACTACTAACAAAAGTGATAAAGTTGATTGTAGAGAATTTGTAGCTAATTGTGTCACAAAAACACATTCCTCAGCCATAATTCTGCTTACCCACATAGCATGTGCTTGCAATATCACATATGAGATTGCTCAAGTCCACATACATGATTAGAACTTAAAAGTATAATATGTATACATATTGACTAAACAACTCGTTGGCAAAATGGAAGTTAGCTTTCAAATTGAATTACATTAATTCAGCCCATGGAAATCATTTTCAAGGCATCAAAGTGAAAGTTTAATAATAAGTTCAAAACAATGTAATAATAATATATATGTCAAAAACTAACGTGTCATAGTACTAATAATATATATGTCCTTTCATTGCTCCTGCTCTCTTAGTGAAGTCAACATTAAATACCAACAACCAGGTTAGAAGACTCGAGCCCTGCACGAGCAAAAGCTTTGATCACCTACAAACGCTAAATATAAATACATCAAAGGTTGTCGCATACCTTGTGAGGGTAACAAATCTTGTAACATGTATAAGTAGAACAATATATGGTTACGTGTCTGGCATTGGGCTAAATTTATGGCTACTAAGTTGTAAAATGCTACTCCACTTCTTGCAAGAGAGGGGTTCCTTCATCGCCCATCTTTGAGCTCACACCCAAGATAATTGTGCTGACTTATCCTTATGGTGCTATAACTCTGCACCACCATTATCAAGGACACATCAAATGCAGGCTAATAACTAAAAAATGACCAAGATCACATTAATTGATGTGACCAATCATAAATTACAACACGACATGAGCAATGAATCAAAATCAAAACAAATAATTGATGTATATTTAACACAAACCTTTAAGCTTACTAAATAACAACCCATACCTTCGGTAAAGGTTTAAAGCCTGGAAAAAAAAAGAATGTAAACAAACTATAATCTATAATTACAAAAGAAAACTGGTTGTTCGCTTGACGTAAAAGATATAAATAAAGTATGACCAATGTTTTCAAAAGCATAGACCCATAAAAACTATCTCACTCTAAGTTACCTTTTTTTTTGCATACCATTTCTTTGATGAATCACCAATCCTGCATTCCTGCACAGGTACGAAGAAAATGAAATTGCGTTATTCTATTAAAAAATGAAATGTTTCAAGCCCAAAGCACTAAAACATTGTAAACCACCTCCCTGAAAAACGTTAAACCAAAATCATCACTGAAATACACAATCGCACTTCGTTCTTTTACATTGAAAATTTTATCAAGAAAAAAAAACTAAACTAAAATGAGAAGAAACCTTGGACGGATTTATAAATGTGTAGTTATAAAGCCACCAATCATTCAATTCCAATATCCTTTGACAATAAATTGAAGATCCCTAAAATAAGAACACCCAATTCATTAAAACCAATTAAACCACATACTATGACACTATTAAATCAATAAATTTCAACAAAATTAGAATGAAAATTATAACTTTTTTATCATAATATATTAACAGGAGAAAAGATGAAAGAGGAGGCGTACAAACTATGTTGTGATTGCATACCTAAAAACAAATCATATAAATGTATAGATATATACATACACCACCTAGCAAAATTATAATTACCATACAAATTTATGTATACCCAAAATCAATTAAAGCTAGGAATTTGAAGACGATTACAACAAAATCATCAATTAAAGTATCCAATAAAATGCACAAAATCTAAAACATTACCAAAACTTCAAAACCACTCTTCTTCGATGACGATGAGTGGTGGATAAAAATCAACCTGACTGTTTTTTGATTTAATTAACCGACCACTGGTGTTATTGACCCGTTTCTACTTTCTTCTTCCATTTAATTTATGGTGGCAGCGGCGGCTATAGTTTAGATGGAGATATATGTTTGGGGTGATTGATGGAGAAAGATGATTATAGTGTATATGTTTCGGGGAGGCTGGAACTTATAATTGTTTTCAGTTTAAAGGGCTAAGATTTATTTTGGCTATTACTTTCAACGATTCAGATTAAAAGTTCAGGTTAATTATTTCTCTCAGAAGCCATAAATATATATAATACGGGTATAAATCTAGTTTATACTTAGTTTGATTATTGATTACTAATTTATTTTTGTTGTTGATCTACGGATATCACACATAAAAATCAGAAACGAAAATTATGGAACAAATTGTCAAGTTTATAGTTTAAAATATGGGGTGGGTTATTTTGAGGACTCACAAATAAAGAAGAACGTGAAAACAATTCTTGACCAATCATTTTCTCCCATTTTTTCTCTTTTCTATAAAATATGTAAATTCATCCAAATCATTCAAAATGCTTGATCTCATAAACCGTAAATCGTTAGATGAAAAAAAAAATATGGATAAAATTTCGTTCTCTTTCATTAGAGATGCAATTCGATATACTTTTGATGAATTTTTAATTTTCGTTTTCTTTTTGATACTTACACATAACCTACACATGTGTAAGTTGGACGAAAATGACGAAGCCACCATGGATTTGCCATGGATTGACGGGTTCTGCCCTTAACCTTCATTGTTGTGTAAATGGTTATTTACTAATTTACATGTGAAAACAAAGATTCTACACATATGTATGTACACAAGTACAAGGGGAAAAAATCGAAAATTAAAAAGTCGTCAAAAGTATATTGAATTGCATCTTTAATGAAAGAGGACGAAATTTTAAGACTATCCATACTTTTTTTTTCCATCTAACGATTTACGGTTTGTGAAAGAAAACATTTTGAATGATTTGGATTAATTTTCCTATTTAATTGAGGAGAGAGAAAGATAGAGAAATATGTGGTTCAAAATTGTTCTCGCGTTCTTTTTTATTGGTGAGTTCTTAAATAACCAATTTTATCTATTTTTAAGCATTCAAATATTTTTTAGTATCTTATGGGTTATCAAACGATTCTTCTATATTGAGGTAGTAATTATATTATATGGTATTATAGATAAAAGTTAATTTAGGGACACTAGGGACACTTCTCAATCATTTATATTTCACCATCTCCGACCACCACCATCATCGCCCACCACCACCACCACCATAATTCTCTGGCGACGGCGACCATCGTCACCACGACTTACACATGTGTAAGATGTGTAAGTTATACAACCACCATCACTACCACCACTGCCATCATCTTCGACCACTACTACCACACCATCATCTTCGACCACCACCATGATCCTCCGGCGATGGCAACCACCGCCACCACGACTTACACATGTGTAAGTTACATGTCTCTAACGGGTCTCTAATTTAAGATATCCCTAAATTAACTCATCTCTGATATCCTATACAATATAAATAAATATAATTACTTAGCGAAACAAAATGGATTAATTCAAATAACATTTATTTCGATAGAAAAAGATCTAAAAGGTAAACTCCTTGCTATTAGGGCTTTGTCATCACTTCACTTACTTCCAACCAATCACGGTATGCCACATCAAATCCACCATTCCTCACACCTCACCCAAATTTCGTTGGTATTGCCACCACTCACACCGAACTACCCCTTATAAGAAAAGACAAAAAGAAAAAGACAAAGTAAAAAAAAGAGAGGAAGAAAAAATAATGTGGTTGGAGTTTCTAATTGAACAAATCAAACTCACCACTCAATGCATGGAAAAGTGATGCGACGGTGTTACATGAGTCACGAGTCACCCCTCGTCAACCACCCATATATATATATACTCATATGTTGCCGCTGCTCTTGTAGCTTTTTTTGAATGAAAAATTACATTAAGTCAACCCAAAGTCCACCCAAATTAATGTTTATGACTCAATTTAATTCAATTATTAACTCCAATCTTCTCTAGCAAGACTTAAAAGCCCACAACGTCGTCATCTCAATGGGTTGTACCCATATCAGTGATTTGAAAGTTAAAAAGTTAAAACCCGCTTTCCCCACAAACTATTAGACGACAAAAACTCCCGCCGTTCCGATAACTATTACCCAAAATGGTTCTTCCCTGTCACAAGTACTCCCCCAACCAAATTATCCCAAAATAAAAATTACTGTACATATTCTTCCTTTTGTTTCTCAAAAAAAAAATAAATATAACAATGCCAAACGTCATCAACAAGGATGATGAAGACGATCAGAAAAAGTTGCCTAGAAAGGAGAAAATGGAACCTCCTATCGATAATGATGAACAGGATTTTACCCAACGCAGATTTATCCGTTCCGGCTATCTTTCCATTCAGAACTTAATCCGCGGTAGTTTTTCTTCTTTTTCTTGGTTTGGTTTCATTATTTTATATAATATACGAGTACTTATTATGAGTGATTCTGTTTTAACAAATGAAAATGGAATAAATAAAAATAGATAGAAGAGATTTGATAGCCGCACCTACTTCCAACAAGTTTCTCAGTATTATTGATGAGGTTGAGGGAATGCATCATCACGGTACTTTTTATATTACTCTTCTTTATTTTTCATTTTTTTGAGGCATTTAAAATTTATATTTCCTTTATATATTTACATTTTGAAGCTGTGTTAAACACTATAACATACATCTTTCTACCTGTAATCATTTTTTCAAATAAAAGTGGATAACTGACCTATTATCAGTTCTCCCGTTGACGTGTCCAATGGAATTCATGTATTAACCCCACACTAGGCTACCATGCTAAAAAGTACTAACTTGGTTGTTAGATGATTTAGTTATTTTATGTTTTCCAAAAAGTGTCTTTTTTTTTCTTCATATCGTTCATTTAATTTGGGTCGGTGGGAGTATTTGATTTGGGAGGTGATATGTCCACAACAAAACTTTGCCATATATCTACAAGTATTGCTTTGCAGGATGTACATCTGCATAAAGCCTGAATTTATTGTGTGTGGTTGACTATCGTTGTGTACATATAACTTTCCATTTTAATCTTACCGTACTAGCCTTGTGCTGGCCAATCTAAAGTGGTGCTTTGGTTTTTCGTGATTTGTTATGTTTTTGGCAATTTTTGGGCGGTTTTTATAGTAATTTCCAGCATGTTTTGGTGGTCGTGGTGCTGCGAGAGATGAAAACTTGGAGCGTTTGGTGACATGAATATAAGGAAGGAATAAATGACACAATTTGATTGGTAGTGGTAAATCTTAAAATAGTGTGGGTAAATGCTTGGTTGGAATGTTATGTTTGCAAAGTTGGACAAAGTATGGATGTGTAGGTGAGAAATAACATTTGCTATTGAAAGTGGATGTCATTAGCAAAATCTTTTTTCAAATCTCAGGCTTTTTCCTTTTTCTTGTATTGAACTACTGATATTGATGGCGTGAGAAGTTGAAAACTTCTTATTCTGTTAGTCCATATTTCTCAGATATGTGACGCTTATACTTTTGATTTTATAACAAGGCTAATATTTGCTTGAAAAGCTAAGCCATGAAGGCTTTTTCTTTGTTTGGAAAGAATAAATGTAAGAATTATTTGCTTAGTTTTGCAAACATAAGCAGTTTTGCTCACTGGTTTTCTGGCGCAGCTCGTCATTTTTTATGACAAATACATACGCCATGTCATGAATATGAAGTTTTGATCACAATGTTTAAAGCCTAGTTAAGTTTCATTCCTTTTCAGATTGTTGTATTATTGTTTGGTGCATATACTGTTTGGGCGTTAGTTTTACTTAGAAAAGAGAATTTGTCTTTGTATCTTTGTTTCCTTTTATATGACATAAGAATACAATGTGCTTAGTTTGTGAATCTGTTTGGCTTTTGTAGTCAAGAAACCAAGAGAACAGGTTTCTGATGCGGAAGCCTTACGAGAACTCTCTACCACATTGTTGGCTTCCATAAAGGTGCAGAGCACTGGAAGTTTAACTCCATCAGTATTTGTGTCAAGTGTGATCACCGAGTATGGGAAGAAGAGGGTTGGAAGAGGAATTGATGAATGTGTCGAGATTCTATGGCAGGACATTGGTTTGCATGTTTCGCCACTTTTCATGTTTTCTGGGGGTTCTTGCACCATGTGAGTTCTTGAGCTTCACGACATCTTAACAAACTTGCGATTATATTCCGTGCTATTTGGTGTTGATTGGTTCTATAACTATAACCATACATTATTTGTACTGAAAGGCTAGGACACATGAAGCATGAACCTATACCCCTAAAGGTTTACACTTCACGGAAACGCCCAAGGTCATCCGTAAAGGTAGAAAAGGTGAAGCCAAAGGAGGTATGTGTATGTGTATGTTAAGTTGAGTCTTTTTTTCTATTGTGGAGTAACTTTTCCTACGTATTATTGTTGGCAACACCGTTGCTATTATGGTTTTCTTTATTTCTTAGCATTGCCAAATGATCAACATTCATATGATAATTATAACATATACTTCTGATTTTTACAGCTTGAAAGTGCCATCTCTAAGGAGAAGTCTGAAACTGATAAGACTATTGCCACAATGTTCGATGTTCTGAAGTGCAACACAAATGTTTGTCTTGAAAACCTCATTATAAATAGGTTATCATTTGGGCAAACTGTGGAGAATTTGTTTGCCTTGTCCTTTCTGGTAAAAGATGGCAGGGTTGTAATAGTTGTCGATGAAAAAGGCTCTCATCATGTTTGTATGTCACTCTTCTTAACTATTTTAGAAGAGTACTAGTTTTTTATCTTCTCTTTTCTCTGCATATTTGTTACTTTTGTAACCAGCATTTTTGTATTCAGCACCAAGGAACGCTCCTGCATCTGGTAGTATAATGTCGGGAGAGGTGGCATACTCTCACTTCATCTTTATGTTTGGCTTTAATGACTGGAAGGTACATACATTATCTTTGATCAACAAGTATTTAGCTAATCTTCTATTTGCTGCTAAGTTCTAACATTTTCAATTGACGGGTCGCATTTATATGATTCAAAAAGAAAACAAGATTCAGTATCAGTTTCCGTTTACTTGATGTGTAATAAATAAACATGGGAGCTACAAACTGACGAAGAGCAACTAATGTATTATGATGTGCAAAATTGCAGTTAATGAAGGATTCAGTGGCCGAAGGTTCTGAGCTGATGCCTCATAGGAGCATACTGAATCATTGTGGTGCTTCTCAATCCGATACACAAATTCACACAGTACTCGAACTACAGGTGCCACCACAAAAACGCAACAAGAAATCAAGTGAAGTCTGATGGGTCTCATAAGAATGGTAGCAGTAGTCTCAGTAAGATAATGTTTTTGGTGCCTTCGCACAGAGGTTACAAGTAAATAACTTAGTATGAGGCGTTAGATTTTTTGGTATTTGCAGATAAGTGATGTTGATAGGCTAGCCTCTTTTAGCTGTTACATACTTATGTGTCACAAATGCTCACCATATTGCTTCAGATTTATATCTGAACTGCTGAGCATATATTTTGTTGCCAATAGTAACTGTTTCATGTATCCATCTTGTTTTATCTAATGGCTATCACTAGTCACCATAAGAAGTGAATATGCCTGAATCAACTGTTCTCTGAGTGTGCACCCACTAGTCCGAGTTCTTATCAATCTCAACCTTAGTATGTTAAGACATTTTTAAATACTAGTTTAGTTTGGTTTGGTTTGTAGGCTCCCCTGTTAGTCAAAGGTCAAGCCTTTGATCATTGGCCAAATTATCAGCAATATTATTGCTCTTGACCTTCACATTTTCATTTCAAACGCATAAGATTTTTGTAAGCATTAAACTATGAGTGTGTGTGGTTGAGCAACAAAAGAATATCATGATTGATGCAAAGGCATCTCCACTGGCAAATCAAACAAACCGGGCTTTTGCTGCCGCACTGGTCCATGTACTGAGTCAATGGATCAGCCCTCGCCACTTCACCTAGAGATCTCATGGACAAATCCACAAATGTTGTGCGTTATGGATATCTTGTTTAGTAATGCTTAATGATGTTTACACATTCTTTTTAATTTTATCTGAAGCTTGATCTACGGCTACAAATAAGTCGAGTTTTATCGTGTTACTTGAACGCTGATTTGTCTTGAGCCCAAAATAAAAGGCTCGACACATAAATTTAATGAAAGTTGTAGTTTTGCTAAGATGAACCGAGGCTCAAAACGTAGTAACGTATTATCTCAGTATTTCACTATTTTGCTTTAGGAGTTAAGCCGTAAGAAGCAAGAGGTTTGTTGTTTTGGGCCGACTGGGCCTATGTTATTTTGAGGAACGATAGTCCTCACTCTTTCTAAAGGAAATACAAATACCACATAGAAAGTTTAGTATCAATGAACTAATTTTGAATATATTTCATTATTTTGTTTGATCAAATATATATAATTAGTGTACTTGAGCATTACCTCAATGGTTGAAAGATCATCTCCCTATGTAAGAGGTCTTGGGTTCAAGCCTTAAGGAGGACATAGGAAGTCCCTTAATGAGGGTTTGACTTGGGTATATCCATGTTCAAGTCTGAAGGGGCAGGATTTATCCCTATTAATCATCGTGCCTTCGGGCGGGTTAGTAGGGGGTTTTCCCCCCATCGGATATTTGAAATAGGCATTTCTACTTCGAGTGAGCTCTCTAGCGTGAGCCCGATTAAGATAACGTAAGCTAGACCCCCCGCTGTCGAATCGCGACACGAAGTTTTCATCGAAATTCACCTTTTAAAAATATATATATATATATAATTAGTAGTTTTATAATTTTGAATATATTTCATTATTTATTCTTAAATGTTAATCACCTTAATAAAAGTGCTTGTTTAAATTTAACGAATGACATAGTTTGAGTGAAACGTTCTTTTCTTCATAAAGGATCACTATTTTCGAAGGAATTTTATTTTCATAGAGTGATCTCTATTTGCGATGACATAACTTATGAATCAAAGTATTATCATATGTGATTTCTGATTTCATCTTATCGTATTAACTACATTCTACATCATATACACATATGAACTTACTAAGTTTTAAACTTTATTGTTAGAGTTAAAAACATATAAGATGTTACCTAAAAATTTCAAATGTGCAAATAGTTCGTTTCGTAAAAAAAAAAAAAAAGAAAAACTCACAGTTTTGCAATATACAAGTAGTTTAAGGGAGTAATAAATCCACTACAATCTTTATACATCCACGACAATGCATCATTTATTCAGTTTTATATTATGCAATATACTATAATATATACATTTTTTATAGATAGTTAAAAAATTATTGTAAATTTATATATATACATTTTTTATAGATAGTTAAAAAATTATTGTAAATTTATCACTAAACAATAACTTAAGCAACATTTGAGATCCCGGGCCTAAGTGAAAGTGAAGTGGTGGGCCTGCCTAGAAGCCCAAAGACGAATGCGTTCCTAGGCCATAGGACCAACACCGTTCAAAGGTCCTCCAATATATAGTCCAATTCCTTGAATGTTCTAACCATACCATAGTCACCATGATGTCCTTTTGATTAATAGAAGTAGAGGAATAGATAAAGTAATTTTTTAGAGCATAATATCCGCGTAATGCGGCATTAGTGGTGGGGAAGACGGTCTAATGGTGTCGGTGATGGTACTATTCGTGTTGGTGGTGGTGTGATAGTGAAAATTTTTAGAAAATAAGAACTTAAAGTGTTAATTATCAAATTAAAGGTTTAAAGTGTAAATTAATTTATTAAAAACTATACATAAAAAGTCAAGGACAACTTTGGATTCCAGTGTGTTATACCGAATCCAATTATAATCATTCGCGGTATGTAATTAATTTCCATTATCGTTTGTGTTTTTTGTTTTCTGAAATTGTAACGATTAGAAGTTTGTAGTTATAACGGTTTTTTGTTCATCTTATTAGATAAAAAAGATGCTATAGGTGCTGCTAATAGGAAGAAATTTATCGAAATTATTGATGAAGTCGATGGAATGCATCATCTCGGTATTATATTCGTGTGTTATGATTATGATATTTCGTTAATAATTTTATTTGAAAGATAACTAAATAATTGTGTAACTATTTGGAATTTGTAGTCACGAAACCAAGAGAGCTAGTATCGGATGCAGAGGCATTACGGGACCTATCCCACACATTGGTGAGTTCCATTAAGGTGCAAAGCCTTGGAAGTGTTACTCCATCTGTATTTGTGTCAAGTCTAGTCGATGCATACGCCAAGAAGAAGAGGAGAATAGGGACCGCACAACATGTCCAGATTCTCTGGAAAAATATCGGTCTTGATGTTTCTCCTCTTCTCAAGATCTTTAGGGGTTCCGCCACCACGTAAGTCAATAATTCTTAAGTTTCAGTATTATCAGTACGTTGTGTTCGACATACTTTTGTAACGTTTTTTTTTAAATTTTCACTGAAGGTCTGGACTTACCCCCTTGAATCGTAAACAGGCTGAACCAGTAGTTCTCTTTCAACGAAAACCTCCAGAAAAGAAAGAGAAGCTAATGAAACCAATAGAGGTATATATATATATATATATACTCTCAATTCTTGATAGTTTGAGCAAACTAAACTGTTTAGTCGTATGTTAATTAGAAATTTGTAAACATTATGGGTTCATTTGTTCTGTTTAGCATCCTTAACTGATAAAAAGTTATTTGAAGTAAATTATTTGCGATACATTTTATTTATTTGACTCTTTTTATTTTTTGACAGCTTGGCAATATCGCGGAGGAGATGACAGAAACATATATGATTATTGCACAGATGTTTGATATTCTTAAAAACAAGAAAAAAGTTGCTCTAGAGAACCTCGTTCTTAACAGGACCTCATTTGCGCAAACGGTGGAAAACTTGTTTGTTTTGTCCTTCTTGGTGAAAGACGGCAGAGTTGTAATAGTCGTGAATAAGAAAGGCTCTCATTATGTTTGTATGTCACACCTTCAACTCACAATCTTATATACTATATAAGTATACTAGTTTTTCATCTACTCTTTATCACTGATTGTACGTGTCGTTCTTACTTCTGTCACTGCTATACAGCACCGAGGAACGCTCCTTCATCTAGCCGCATAATGTCGAAGGAGGTGGTGCAGTCTCATTTCGTCTTTAGTTTTGCCTTTGGAGACTGGAAGGTACATATGATAATACTTAATCTTGTATTGTTGATATATGTTATTTAACGTTTACAAATTGTGCGTCGCGTTTATATGTCAAGAAAAGAAACGAAGATGCAACGTTTACTGCTTGGAGGGTAATTTTAATGAGAACTATCTAACCTTATTATGATTGATGTGGCAAAATGCAGGCAATGAAGGATTTTGTGCCTGAAGGGTCTGAGCTGATGCCTCATAGAAGTGAGGAGGATTCTAGTGGTAGCTGTAAATCAAAACCAGATCCGAAGCAAAATTTAAATTCAGGCAGTAAGAGAACTTTAAGAAGCGCCACAAGATTCACGATGAAGAAAACAAACGACGAGTGGTCAGTCTTGTGAAATAGGCAGTAGTCGTCTGATGAGTAAGCAAAATTTGTTTGGAAGATGTAGTTTTTGGTAGAGGCTTCTTAGAAGTAAATCTTTTAGATTATACTAATAGGCAGATAAATACTGTATGTTTTATGTATCCATATTGTTTTACCCATTGGTTTGTCAATCTTCTCCATAAAAAGTATATATATGATGAAACAAATGGTTCCTACCCGGTCAAACCGGGGATTGAACAAAACTAGTTTGGGTATTCAGGTATCTGGATTGGATAGAAATCTAGTCGGGTTCTATTTTTGGAAAAATACCTGACAAAAAATTTGTACACGTTTACACTTGCATTCTTGAGTATTTTTTTCTAAAGGGAAAGAAAAGCGGGAAGGCCCAACTTCGAGAATGATGATATCTCACCCCTGTGGAGACTTCTTCCTTTTCAGTGTCTTCCTACGGGCCCCCTATAGAACTGAGTTCTGATGTCGAGGAATTAGCGCTTTGGTTTGATTGCAGCTAGCGCGCCCCTTGAACAAGCCAATCAACCTCAATCCTAGGGAGGAAATGATTATAGAAAGTGGAAAAAAGGAAAAGAAAAACCAAAAAAATCTATTCTTGAGTTTTTTTTATCAAGAGAAAGGAAAAGATTTGATAAGAAAACCCATCTTCTTTTTTATGTTAAATTTTCTGGCCAAAATGGCCTGATTCCAAAAGAAAACTTCATCATTCTTGCAAAATGACCAATCTGTCCTCTATAATCTTCTTCCAGGAAACCTGTTAGAAATACAATTTTCACTTGCAATAACCTGTGTTTTTCTTTTGCTTTTCAACCCATTTTGGTTGCTGGGTGGTTTTCAAGGTTTGGGGAAGGATTATGTTGTTGTTGGGATATTTTAAAGTGTAGGGTTCATAGTGAAAGGACGATGGAGTGCATGTTTTTTTAATCCTTCTTCACCCATAAACAACAATTCCATCGATCAGATGATCTTTGTTATTGAAAAATTTAGAAGAGTTTTATTATTTTGTATATTGTTTTGTTATTGATCCATCGGTCGGTCGATCTGATGATGTTACTTTGTTATTGATAAAGGCAAATTGTGTGATAGACTGGAGAATATTATCAGACTTTATGGTTGGTTGCCTTTTGCCTTATCTTATCATATATGCTTTTTATGTGTATTTGTTTTTATCTTGTAACTTATTAATATGTTGTTGAATAGGTAGAAGGATATATATGTAAAATGATAATTTTTTTCTTTACATATCTATATATTATTTTTTACTTTCTTTCACTTTCTTATTAACTCAAGAATGCTATTCAGGTATATATATTGTTTTCCTTTCTTCTCCTATCTAATCCTATCCTTTCTTTTCCATCCATTTTAAACTCAAGAATAGAGTGTTAACCAAAAACCGGTTAAAAACCAGTTCGGGTATGTTCAAACCCGGCTTTGGTTATGTTGACTAAAAACTGATTTGGGTTTAGGACGGGTTCGGTTTGGAAATCGGGCACCTCTTGAAACTTGAAAGAGGATGACTGTGTCACTTGATGTTTACAAAACAGGCCCATTTAACGGGGTTCAAGTTTTGTACTTAACCTGATTTGTAATGCTTTACTTGTTAAAGGCCTAAAGTAAAAGCCCAAAATATGTTTGCCTTGAACCTTTGACAAAATGACAAGTACCAACTCATCTTTATCAACAAAATACATACATAAATATACATTGGTAAACTGGTAGAAAAAACCCATGAGAGGATAATTGATATGAACCAGACATAATAATGTCGATCGAAGTAAAAAAATTAGATAAGATATATCATGTTTAAAGTTATCATAAATTGACAGTAATTTTATGAAAATATTGAATGAAGATATCATTTTGATCAAGAGTGACATCTAATAAAATGCTTTGGCAATTCATTAACAACTTTGTTGACTACATTTCTTAGTGGTTTAACTGTGGTTCGAAGTATAAGATACCAAATAGACATTAGTTATATTAGATGTGGAATTCTTGTTTATTATTTCAAGTTTTAACTTACAACTTTGTTGACTAGATTGATGATTATGGTTTGTATATAGTTTGATATATCAGATACAACCAAATAGACATTAGTATCGACGTGGAAAATTATGGTTGTATCATCAATTCATAATTGTTCATCTATCGACCCATGATGGAAATCGATCTCAACAACTTATTCCAACATTTTCGTCTTGACTACTTAAGAGGAAGGTTAAAATAGCCTTTATTTTCGTAACAAGCAATCTTAAAAGTTTCCTAAATGTCAAATCCAAAATTGCTTCTTATATGAAGGGAGAAAAGTCATTCTATGCATAAACATACACAAACACGCATATCCATTGGATTTGGATTTGGATGTGGATTCAGATATTTTGTGGAAGATCGGGTGTGTGAACCAGTAAAAAAATGCTCCTTTAACTTAATACTCCGATTGAGAATAAGCTATAGTTACAAATTTATGAGACTGAAATCTGCGCGTATCCATCTATTAAACACTTGTGTTTAGATTTGGTTTTAGCTTGCAAATCAAAGATGATTCTTGTATTTGATGGTTCGGTTGATTGTTTTTCGGTTGATTTTTTTGATTGCTAGTTTTGGCACGAGCACTTAACATATCCCAACTCATTAACAACTCAAGCATAACTAAATTACTTGAGCTTATAGAGATTTCCAAAATAACAATTCCCGACTTAAATCAAGAACTTGGTTAAAATGTATATGCTAATGTCATGCATTTGTTCATTAAATTGGCTGTCCCTGTCCTTGTTGAATGTATGTTCGATACCCCAACTTCATAACATTTCATCGTAACGTTGCACAGTCTAGTAATACTAGACATCTGTGTTTCTTAACTTATCACATACAGGAGAACAGCTAAAAGAAGTTACACTCGCAAGATATATGCTACTTGTATAGATAATAGGAATGCAAGAGGGGAAGAGAGGTCGAAAGTTTGAAACAAAGAAAGGGAAATGATAGCTTAAGTTTTACCGTAGGAGATATTTCATTCTTAATGTCATGGAATTTACTTCCCATCAGATTAAAAGCACGGAAAATAAAATAAAATAAAAAAGCTAGTTGCCATTCATAGAAAGAAAAGAAAACAAACAACAATCTGTTTCCAAATCAGTAGTCCCCTGTAAATCCATCTTTTCAGGCCGGATTATTCCCTTCCTTTCACACAACAGTGATTACTGCCACCGGTGATGCACGTGGATAGCTCAAGAGAATTCTTAAGATTGGTGTCTCTGCCTCATTAGAAACGGTATAGTGGAGCACTATGCTCACCTTTTTTAAGACGGGCGACTTGGCCAAGATAAGCCTCACAAACGCCAACTCATACTTGTCATTGGTAAAATTTTTGAACTCGAATTCTTTCATATGCTCCAGCCAAATATCTGGAGCATCTTCTAGTTCCGTGGAAAAGTCCCCATATGAAGAGGAGTCACCATTTGCAGTTGACCATGCACCTTTCTGTCAAGTATTTTCTTATGTGTGAGTGTACTTTGGCATAACAATAAAAACATATACTATATGATACAAGAGGGATAAATGTTATATACTAGTAGCTTGAGTTTCTCCAAGTTCGGGGAGCTTCTCATCATAAAAGCAAGTAAAGGTAATGGAAATAACTCCATGAAATGTATGGAGAAGTATTTAAGGTGGACAAATAAATAAGGGGCGGATCGATCTGCATGAGATTCACTGCAGTAAAGAGTCTTGGAGAAGATAATAGATGGAGAGGCTTCTTTGGAGAAGAGATATTAGACATGTCTTGACTTGGACTTTTTGTATTTACTACTCACTATTTTGTACAGTGATGTTTTTTTCTTTTGGGTCTGTCACTAGCCCACTACTAACATTTTATCAAATAAATGGGTCATGTTTTCGTTCTATACTAGTACAGTAACTAGGGACCATTGTTGCAACAAATTTAACAATAGGGACTATAATTACAGTAAAAAACTTAACAGCTGTCAGCTGAAAGGACCATTGTTGCAACAAATTTAATGACAAGGAGTATAATTGCTGAAAAAGGTGACCACACGGAAATCGAGTACCCTATTAGTACAGTAACTAGTTTTGTCAGAGATATAACATTTATCGTGTGTGATATAATATGTAAAATTATAATGTGTCAATATGAATTTATAAATGAATAACTACAAATAACAATGTTGTAAAGTTTTTATAATAACTGTGTTACTACAAATAACAAAACATGTATAGCAATATTTATATTAATAATGATAGTAATACTTTTATAAGATGGATATAATATGTCACGTTTGTTAGTATTAGTAATAATATGTATGACAATAATATATATTATCAATATAAATAACAACACTATACCAACATATGTATACCAATTGTAAATCAACCGTATGACAATAATAAAGTTAACAACAAAGTTTAAGATAAAAATATAAGATTTAAATACTATTAATCAAATATGTACTTCGGATATCAAACGTGTAAGCCAAATGAAAAGTAAATACTCGTATTATTCATGCATTCTAATTCCAAAATGCAAACAAAAATGGAGTATGAAAAGATGGTTCTGTCACAACCGTTTTCAAGAAAATGAAAGAAAACAAACTAAAATTAAAATAATACTCGTAAGTATTTACATGTTTACGGTTTACCACTTTACATTGAGTATGTTGTCAACCAAAAGAATGGCCCATTGGGCCACTCATCCATTTCTTACTTTCAAATTGCAGTATAACACTAAAACGCGAGATGATAAAAATGGGCACAAACCCCGATTCACTCTTTTTAATGTTTGTGGTTCATTGTATCTACTATCTAATGTTGATGATAGGGAATTAGGGACTTCGTTATTCAAAATAAACTTGAAATATAATTTGTTACGAGTACCTCTTTAACGTAAATTGGAAAAAATGTATTGTCTTTGAGTAATTAATATGGTGATTTAAGATTAATAGATCAATCTTATATTGTTCAAACATGTCATCTGTTAATTTACCAACATAAGATATATTATCGCTAAGTTATATACACACAGTTGAACATTACGTATTGAAGTACAATCTTCGAGTTTAAAGTCCGAAATCACACTTAAACAGAATCTGTACAATATATATAAAAATGATCAAAGCAATCAAAAAAGGGAAAATCAATGGTAGTCTATTAACACATTTACAGATCGAAATCGCCACAAACCATCAAACGATAAGTGGTGACAATGCTATAGGCGATGATAACTCATCCATTTACAAGTAAAGATTCTTATAACAACAACTAAAACATTAAAGTTACTGAAGCCAATATACGTGCTTGCCAATGTCCATGATCTTGACCTTTACCAGACCATTGATGAAAACTGGTCTACTTGTAAGGAGACGATGATGCAGGATCATGTCTATATCATCTTAAGCCAGAAAGATAGAAAAGTTACATATCTTCCTGAAAGATTCGAGTATATAGTTCTCTTGCCGTCCAGCTTTCTTCAAAAAGGTTTCTGAGAGGCGCTGCAATCTCATCGGTAACTTTCAACAAAAGGTTCATGTAATCTGTAGCCATTCATGATTCAGCTTGTAAGTAATATTCGTGGGGATGTTTAAATTGCAATGCAAGTTTAATATATAGAAAAGAAAACATTCCTTTTGTGGTTCCGTTTCTATTTCTATTACAAAGTTGGAAGAAAATGCTAACCTGGGATTTTGCTGAAATTAAGCAGAGACGTCGCAGCAAGAATCTTGTGTTCTACCCATTCACTAATTTCAAGATTTTCAATCAGGTTCGGGATAAGAACCGAGAAAGAAGATAGATGGGATTCAGAATCAGGTAATGAAGAAAGTGAAGAGCTGAACCACACGACTGTTGTCAAACCCACCTTCACCATGTCTTGGTGTCCACAACTCAAACACTTGGAAAGTGAGTCCAAAAACGACTTCTTCCCATCACCGACAAGAGATGCTGACAATTTGACCAACCACTCTTCAATAGCCTCTTCCTCTTCTTCATCCTACATTCCGATACCAATGGAAAAATTGTCATGAATTTATATAATGATCAGAGGCGGTACCAGAAAAAAATCTCAGAGGGGGCAAAATAAAAATATCCGTGAAATATAAATATAAATGGGGTCAAAATATTAAAACCTATAAGAAGTTTTTTTAAATCGATGAAAAATTTGAAAACACATTACAAAATCTAAATTTTGAGGGGGGCATTTGGCCCCTTTGCCCCCCATGTGGTACCGCCCCTGATAATGATACTAGCAGAAATTAAGTCATATGCTTTAAAAGAGAGTAAAAAAATTACCAGTAATTTGTTATCTTTGATTGTGATTTTGTCTTCCGTGACATCTTCTGATTCAAGTGTATCAACAAAACCAGATTTTTGTAAGATATAATTCTCTGTGATTAATTTACCCGAGGAAGAGATACGCCCTCCTAAGATAAGTAGTGCCCTACAACATGCTTCGCGGAGCTTTTCATTAGAAAGACTACTATCAAGGGCAGATGTAATTGTATCAACAGCTTCCTCTCTGTATATGCTGTACTTTTGTTGGTCAACCTGTCAGTTAAAACATTAATAGTTCAACAATCAGATCTGCCATTCATAAATAAAAATGAGTTCAACAATCAAGTAATTGAGTTATATTGTTTTGTTAATTTTTAGTATTGTTTTAATATAAGAATTTCTTAACGTGTCATCAACAAATTTACATGTTTTCAGGTGTGAGTTTTGTATAGGAGTACTAATATGTTATCGTATATGGATAGCCATAACAAGCATACCATAAGATCCAGGTGCAACAGGAGAACCGCAACCAAAGGTTTTTGTTCAGGGGAACAACTCTGAAGAAATAGTAGCAAAACGTGCATTGAGCTAACTATACTCTCCGTCTGCAAGCCACTTAAGAAAAAGTGGACATCTTTTCTCCTGGAGTGACAAATATGGACAAAAGTTGTCAATGGAACTGACAAGAAGTGGCTAATGCAAGATCACAAATATTACAATTTCAACCTGATAAATGCGCACATTTTGATTATTGAAATACCTGTTGAGACAAATTAGATCAAATAACAGAAACACGGCGTTTCCTCTTGATTTTACTTCCTTGCTGTGGAGTAGCTCAAGTAGACCTTGTTTTTCAATATGTCTAGCCACATGATTCCTACAACTAGAGTCCACTTCAATACATTGAGACAGCAATGCTGCTACACGAGTCTTTTCATCCAAATTTTCATAACCAAATCTTTGAATAAGAAACTGTAAACCACCATGATCAAGTAACTGTTTCGTGTTTGCTGTATTTTCCTCATTTCCAAAAGCAGTAAGAAGCTGCTCTATTATGAACACAGCTGCCTCTGACATGTATTTATATTCTCCAGGACTTCCTACTGGCTGAGAAGCAGAAGCTAAGATCTCCCTCGAATGCTTTGATTTCCATCCATCAATGACTCGTTTCAAGATGGAGTTCGTGAATGGGACAATATGGCATTCGAGTGTTTTCCCAGTTACAGGACACGTTGTGTTTCCCTTATCAAACCATTCCACAATAGCTACACGCTCGTAAGTTTGGCCAGTCTCTATAGTCACCGGATCCTCAAACAGTAGTCCAGTTAAAGGGCATACATAATCCTCAGGAATATTCGAAAAAGAATGTCCGCCATCTCCACCCATTGACCTTATTCTTACAGGCTGTATCAAACAAAATATATAAACAATGAAGACGAATGAAAAACAAAGGGTATTGTATAATCTATTGTGCTTAGGTTTTATGGTTGGTACAATGTAATTACCGAAATATCAGGATATGTTGCATCGCCTAAATGTGATAACCGCTTAGTGTCAACAAGATCAATAGATCTCTCGGTTTGCTGCATTCCAAAGACAAACTTTGCTAGCCTTTTGAGAGTAAGCTCATTGACTTTTGTAACTGGAAGTGATTGTAAGATATTAGCGTTATCCGATCCTTCTTGTATCAAGATAGAGTTATCATCCTGGTACATTAAAAATTATTGAGAGCATGTATAAGCATATATAATATTTTTATTCAAGATAAATGTATGAGGGAAAATAGAGTAAGCTAATGTTGGATAAAAAATAGGACAAAACTCGCCTGATAAGATTCCCCGTTCCTTTCAACATTTAGAATCTTATATTCATCGTCTTCCAATGGGTATGTCAACGTCCTTTTATCCTCTGCTACAGACCCATCAAAGCTATAAACATCATCATCTGATCTATGTGAATACTGATGGTCTTCCACCTCAACAGTCACTGGTTTATGAATCCTGCTAAATACAGAATCATATAACTTTTTGCTGACCATAGGCTGAGATGAAAACGATGGGCTACCAAGGTCCAAACCACTTCCATTCACATCTTCATGCTGAAAAACCGGGACAGAAACCGATGGAACATGGATTGAAGGAATTGATGGAGCTTCGACACCATCCGTGAGCCAATCTTTGTAGTACAACGCAAATTGGTAAGTACCTGTATCTAAAATCTCAGAATAGACTTTTTTAAGTTGCTTAAGCTTCCTTGTGTTATGTGGGTCGTCTGATAGAGATTGAACTTCTTGATTGTGCCAAATTTCTAAATGTGATAAATGAGGGTAAAATACGTTTTCCCATAGTTCAGGAACCAGTGTCGTCCGAGCAACAGATGGAGAATCACAAAAGATTTGCAATAAATGTTTGGCTGCAATCCGCTCTTTTTTCTGTATCTGATATATCACACTTAGATACAAGTGACCGCATGCTGACAAAATGGAGTTAGGAAACCCGGATGTATACCCATCTTTCAAATCATTTGAATTTAGGCCTGTGATCACACTAAGCTGCAAAGAAGCTTTTTTCAGTTCTTTTGGACTAGCCCGATTCTCTGCAGCTTTTTCAACTGTTTCTATAGCTTGCTCGAGATTGGATATAACTTTGCTTTCAGCAACTATCTCTTCTTCTAACTTAGAAAAATTAAGAGCAGCAAAGGAGTTGTGATACAGAGATGTCCTGAATTCTTGATCTTTGAGAAAACTTTTAATGTAACCGCTCAAAATGGCTATCATCGCTTTGATGGCCACATCATCAAGTGCTACTTCAGCAACTGGTTCAATCTCAACCGGTCTGCGGGGCCTACTGTCACGAACCTTTTCTTTGTTCTGTGTACTTTTGTTTGCTTTACTAGATGACGGACCAGGATTAGAATAGCCGTTATCAATCTGCACATCTTTACCGGAGATATTCGCATACCTTTCCTCTTCTTCTTCGATTTCATCATACTGTTTATCCTTGCTTATCGGAGGGCTAAACACACCATTTAGATAAATATCTTTATACCTTCCTTTATCCACCATTCCATCTTTGACTTTCCGAATACCTTCTTTGACCTCAGCTATCTCATCTAGAGAAAACTGTCGTGATGAGTCACTACTGTATCTATGAACATCCGACACGTCTTGAGAGCCTCTTCTTATATGTCTCTCCCTCGTTCCATTGCTTCTATCCAGTTTTTCCCTTTTAATCACATCTACTGATCTTCTAACTTTGACCTTATCACTTACAGGAGATTCAACATGCTTTTCATATCTCCTGTTGTCTGAATACGCCCTTTCTGTCCTTTTTAAACGAGTCAACGCACCAAGTTTTTGTTCATCGTGAAATGGATGAGGTGGTATTCTCGATGTAACGGGCCCAGAGGATGCTCTGCTCATTCTCTTCGTGCTATTGCTTTTAAAACCTTCTTCTGCAAGAAGATCTTGCAGTGACATCGCCATTTCCAATAATTGTTATCGATATATAATCCTGTTTAAACAAACAAAAAAAAAAATCATTAAACAAGTTTATAAATTCTGGTCTACATAGAACACATATATATGTATCTTGATCATATTATCATTATCATATATGATATACAATTACCTAGATTAAAAAGCTGCAAGTCAATATAAGTTATAAATTTACTTATAGCACTAATCTAAAAATATATAAATGCAACAAGGCTTGTAAAATATCTACTGTGAAGGTTCATAATATATCTATCAGACCATTTCACACCTGATCATGAGCATATAAAATTATGTACGAAAAAAGATAACAAGGCGTACGTTACGTACCCTTTATACTAAATCTTCTCGAAATGAACTTAAACCGAACATACCACAGAAACATAAAACCGAATGAATCAAACTGCAAAACAGCAAGAAGGATAATTACTGGAGAAAATGGCTTATTGATGAAGTAAGATTGAGAAAACATTTGAGGGAAGGCCATTAGGTGACAGATATAATAAATGTAGTATGCTTGTGTGATTAGAAAAAACAAATGAGAAAGTAGGATAAGACAAATGGAAGATGACGATGGTCGAATGAAGAATCAATCAAAGAGTTTTAATAATGTGGGATTTAGTTTATTCGGGTATTTGTTCCTGCCGGCCGAATAGATGGGGACATGTATATATGTTTGTTGTTTGGAATGCTTTAGAAGTTTTCAAAGCCGTCTTCGTTTATGACTATGTTAAGTTGCATTGTTCTTAATTAGAATGTGCCGCTTGTTCGGCTTTGAATTCATCATAGTAAAAATTAATAGGTGAATTATTTAATCCATGACATAAAACAAAAAAAATTTAATCAGTTAAAAACAATAAACAAAAATCATTAACTTGTTTTTGAAAAAAAAAAAATTATAGCAAAAAGTTCACGTGAGAAGTTCCACATTCACTCTTGCGATAACATGGATGTACATTTATCAGCAGTGAAGTTACAATCCGTGAATAAATGGTTCGTTTTCGTTGATTCCATATTGGCAGCGCATACATGCAGCCAATGCCTCTCAAAATTAATTTATACTCGATTGTATAATTAGTTGTATTTGCATATCTTGCATACAAAAGTAACTTATGCATCTATGTTTTGGTTTGTATTTAAAGACACGCACCTAATTAAAATCTAAGATTACATATGTGTATTGTTGATAAAATAATTTTGGTAGATATATATCCATCAAAAAAACAAAGTAACACGAGTAGATAGCATAGCATACAACATTCTCTGAACAGAGACGCATATTAAATTTTGCCTTATTATTTAGGGGCTTCCTATTGGCACCTTTTTTCTGCTATTGACACCCCTCAGATGGGGCGAAAATTTTGAGCAGAAGGGGCGAATTTCGCCCCATCTGGCCTAACAATTTAAATCAATTCCTTTTCGGCTTTAAGTCACCTCAAGCTGACACGTCAGAGCAGAAGGGGCGAAATTGGATATCAAAAGGGGCGAAAAAACTTTTACCCACACCCCATCACCTTTATGTCACTTTTACCATACCATTTTTTACCCATACCGTTTTTTACCCATACCATAAATCACCTTTATGTCACTTTTATCCGAATCGGGGGCAAAAGGGTGAATTTCGCCCCATCTGCCATTCGCCCCTTCTGCTCTTGCTAACCTCCTACCTATATATGCATGTACGAATGATTCCATTTATAGTAAACTTCAAAGAGGTATCCAAATATAAGGTACGTATGTAATGTTCTATATTTTATAGCAAGATTAGCCATTGCTAATTTTTTTGATTTATATATATACGTATATAATGTTGTATATTTTAGATGGATAATTCTGACGATAACAACTCAGATGAGGGCGGTAACTTTGACTACGACACTACTCCCTTTTATACTGATGAGGTATAATTCAACATATCTTTTCTTTAAGTATTTAGTTATTTAATAAAAATATGAGATTTATGTTTTCTATTATAATAGTCGTTCAACTCAGTCGAAGAACTGACGGAATGGGCGCAAGCAACAGCAATGTCGCTAGGTTATGTCCTAGTAAAGGGTAGATCAAAAACAAATGCAGCGGATGACGTTTCTAGAGTATTACTCATTTGCGATCGTAGTGGTACATACCGTAAGAGGAGTAAGGGCATCCAAAAGAGTTTTTCAAAAAAATGTAATTGTCCATTCAAATTGCATGGTTATTATTCGGAATATGGTTGGAGGGTAAATGTGATAGATCATACACATAATCATGACATAGATGATGTGTTTGGTCATGCGTTTGCCAGACGTTTTTCTCCAGCCGAAGAAGAATGGGTACGGAGGCAGTATTACTTAAAACTGAATGCGCAAGGTATTTTTGATGGATTTAGAAAGGAAGTTCCAAACAACCTGTCTCTCATCAAAGATGTACACAACTTACTGGAAAAAATAAAAAACGAAGAGGCTCAGAAGATTGGAAATACTCCAATGCAGGTTAGCTTTTCACTTTTACATATCCTTTGAGTTGAGCATGTAGACATTAGGATTTTTGAAAAAAAAAAATTTTTTTAAATGTAGGTGCTTTTTTCAGTGCTACAACAATTCCATTACACTTACGAGTATACAACGAACGTATATTCAAACCTGATGGAAAATTTGTTTTTTATGCACATTTGAGATTTGGCGTGCATTCCCTAACATGTTGTTCATAGACTCCACCTACAAAACTAGCAAATATGGAATGCCATTTGTTGAGATTGTAGGCGTCACTTCAAGGGGTAAGACATTTCTTATAGCTTGTGAGTTTATAGTAAACGAACGAGAGGCCAACTATGTTTGGGTGTTACAGACTTTAAAACGGACACTTGGTGAAGGCTGGCCCGTGAGTCTTATAATTACTAATAAGGAGCTAGCACTGATGAATGCATGTCAGAATGTGGTGCCGAATGTTGCGCGACAACTCTGTAGAGTTCACATAAGGAGGAATATAATAAAACATTGTGAGCCGGTATTTAAGAATAAAGAGGCTCTTTATTCTTTTCTTCATCGGTGGAAAGTACTTATTGAATCTCACACGATTGAGGATTACATCACTAGAGATGAAGCACTTCAAGAGTATTTGAAAAGTTATCCAATTTTTTGGTGTAATCATCAATTTTAAGTTTGGAAAAAGCTTATATGTTATTTGTTTCATCATTACCATATTATTTTAATTTTCAGGTGTTTATCGTTGTGTGAGCTTAAGTTGGTTGTCGCAATATAAGGAATTTTTTGTGTCTTGTTGGGTGGATCTACACCTCAACTTTGGCCAATACAATACGAATAGAGTCGAGTCGGAGCATGCGCTGTTAAAGAGTCACTTGGATGGCCAAATTTTAACATCTATGAATTTTGACCCGTTGACTTTAAGTGTAATGTTATGAATTATAGTAGTTAATGATATCTTTAAATCCATCTTGTGGTTAAATGACTAATTGTATACTCAATGAGCCGGTTGACGGTGTGCTAGATGTTATGTCGTGAGTTTTGAACTAATTAGTTATGTTGACGGGTCAACCCATGGATCAAAGTCTTGACCCATGACCCACCTTAGTCAACCCAACCCCTACCCACCTTATCCTTTCCTTCCCTTATTCTTCTTATCTCTCTCTCTTCTTTACTCCCAAGAACACACTCTCCTTTCACTCTCTCTCTAATTTAATTCATAGTTCATGGAAATTCAAGCTTAGTTAATGCAAGAATAATAAATCTTATCACCATTTTAACTTCATATCAAAAACTTGGGTTCCAAAGTGCAAGAAATGACCTCATTTGAGTCAAAATTCGGGTTTGAGGATTTGTGAAGCTTTTGGTAAGTAAATTCTACTCTATGACCTTCACTTCATGTTAGTAAATGTATCTCTAATTGTGCTATAAAACATTTTCGGGTCACAAATCGGGCCAAAAGTCGAATTAGGGTTTGTCTAGGGTTAGTAATGGGTTAAACCAAATTTGAGCTTGAGTTTGGTGTTTTGAAGAAAGATTTTGAAGTGGGTTTGGGTTATTCATGTGTAAACATGCTTAATTATGCTTCATATTGAGTTTTGATGCATCATAAATCGATTTTGGGTGTCAAAAATGAGTTATGGGTTAGTTTTGGTGTGTTTAGGTCGAAATGGTGTTGCTGGTGTTGAACTGGGTGAGCTGCTGCGCAGCTAGTTAAGCTGCCCCGCAGCTTCACGAGTCTGTTTTTCAGCTACGGTGCAGCGATAAGTTGCGGCGCAGTTGGGGGCTTCAATCACTTAACTTTTTCCTAGCTTTAGTTCTAACATCCTAGGATCGTCCCGACCTTTCCGGAATGTACTCTTATGACTTTATTGGTGCCCTACACATGACAAACGAGTCGTTTAAAGTTGGGTGTTCTCTTTGGAACCTAATTCAAGACATTAACATAAACTAAATAAACATATAACTTATGTTTGAGAATGAGGCGACCTTGGGGCGACTTCATTTTGGTTACAAACTATTACATGACCTCCCTAATGACCATGTTGGGTCCCGAAAGTCTTTCAAAGCCATAAACCAAAGCTAAAACCTAGTTAGAGAATCATCTTTGGTGAATAATGCATGTCTTGTATACATTACTAGGTTGTGGACGCGTGGAGCACTATAATCATTTATAATCTCATCTTAATTTGATATTAGCCTCTTTTGCCAATCAAGGTGAGTTCGTATCTCCCTACTCTATTCAGATTCGGGCTGAAAAGTGTACATTGTGTGTTTATTTGTTTGAATTAGTTGTTTGTTGATTGAATGATGATTGATGGATGAATTATTGAATTGTTTTGTGTATGTTGGTATTGAGAAAGGTTATATTTAGGTTAGATGTACATACATGGAAGTCGACTTCGCTTTCAAAAGGTTTGAGATGTGGAGGGTTAGCCGCTGGTACACCCTGTATACAAACATCGAGGACTCTTTGAAAGCAAGCCCTCTCAAGTGTATGTATGTATAGTTTGATCATATTGTTGGTTATTGGATGTTGGATTGATGGATTGTTGGGCTTGCATTGTGTTGGTTGCTTTGAGATGATTTGGTTGTCTGTTGAGACAAATGTGTTTATCCAGGTATAGACGTATACACTGGTGTTGGTCATCCGGGTTTATAGACGTATATTCGCCGACGTTTTTGAGATGCCACATTGGTCATGGTGATGACCTGTGAGTATCGTTGCATAGATGACATGATGGCCATACATATTATATGTATTTTGGTTTGGCATGCATATCATTCACATCATGGCATTGACATTGCATTGATTGTTCTTATACGTTTGTTATATAGTGATGCATTGGTTGGATGACGTGTAAGACTACTTGTATGTGATGATTGTTCTTGTTTTTATGATATGTGGTTATGGTCGGTGGTTCATCTTGGGCCACCACTACGAACTCACCAACCTCGTGTTGACTTGTAGAACACTTTTCAGGTATTCAGGTGGTTCAAGGATGTGATGCATGATCTGGTGTAGCTTTTGGATTCGGGCATGGACTTTATGGATCAAGGATTCATTCGCCCACTTTTGGATTAATGCTTAGGATCGATAGCCATCTCTAGAATTCTCTTTTGTAAACTTTGATGGTCATTTGCTCCTTGTGCATTGTTTGAATATTTGACTTGTTGTGGATTCACCGAATTCATTAATGTTATTTAGTTGCCTATGATAATCCCTCCTTGTGCTATATGATTTTTGTAATATTCCGAGCCCTAGCTCGGGGTGTTACACAAATAGCGCGCCCACATAGGCTTGTTGAGTGCATTACTCGTATCGTAGATAGTCAACATATAGCAATCAGAGAAACCTTTTCAAAAAGCAAGATTAAATGCAACATAGATCACGATATACCATGTTTCAAGCGACTACATGGGTTCGTTTCCCATAATGCTTTGGAAATCATGCTACAAGAGATTAAATGTATCAAAGACGATAATATAGCGGGGGACCCATCTCGTTGCGGTTGTAAGTTATTTACCAGTTGTGGGCTACCGTGTGCTTGCAGACTTGTATTCTATGTCTACCATGGTTAGTATATCCGATTAAACTAAACTCATTTGTATAATAATGCAAAGTTAAACATACTCATAATAAAATTTAGACGGAAAAAAGCTATGTAAATTTAATCTATAAGGTTAAGCAACAATAATACTAACATGCTGCTTAGCCCTGAGCTCACTTGTCCACGACCCATCCTCATGTTGACGTGACTCAGCCCAAGTAGCGAATAAGCTTGGGTAGGCAGTAATTGGCCCAAACTATAAACACATGAAATTATTTTAGTAGGTATATGTTTACAGTAAATGAATTAATTACATAACAGTGTACTTACAATCCCACGTTGCCTCTGAGCAAATGATGTACGACTCTGCGTTGGAATATCCGATTGGAGAGCCCTGTTCGCCTTATTTACTTGGGACCTATGCACGGAGCCCTCACTCACGAAGAAGTCTACATGCTTGTTCCAATCTTGGGGATCTATACCAGCCGGAGGGTTTGCCCGAATATTGCCTACACTTTTTACACCTCCTTTTCTAACGAACTGATCGTTCTTGAATCGAGACTTTCCATTTCAGTAATATTTCTTCAATGATACAGTCACCCAATATTTTACTCCTTTTCTGATTGGATTATGAGGGTGAAGGTCTTGGATGTACGACCTCAAGTTAAAAAATACTGCAAATGATAATAAATATTTTAGTATTATATCATTAACTTTAAATAACAAATTTGTATTTAGTAGAGGAACCCAACCTCTAGACACGTCCAAACATGTTCCTTAGCCTCCTCAGGGACTTGCTCCCATGAATCATAGTAAGATGGCACCGACCTCGCCAAAGTTCCCAGCAACGGTGCAAAATACTTTGCATTCGGTCCAATCGGATTATACGTTTTGGTTCGGATATCAAACCGAGCGGTGCCCCGTTGTCATTTCTTAGCTTTTCTAGCTCTAAATTCCTGGCATACGAACGCAACTTCTTACCTACAAAGGTGCGTTAAAATTAGTAAAAAGTATATGAACAACTTATAAATACAACACAATATAACACATATTAATTGAAACTTTCTTACCACTCGCAAGACATCCTGATTCTGGCTTCCAATATGGAGCCGGCGGATCACCAGCACCCTCTCCGCCATGTCCTCTAGCAACACGTGCCATACTAACAAGTACTACATAAATATTTTACATGAAAAATATCATTTGAACCAAACAATTATCATACAACATGTCATAATCTAATGCTAACAAATCTATTACTACATAAACTTTATTTTACTAATAATATTACATCTATACATTTAATCAAACTCTATATATTCTTTTTACCAATGATATATTAACAACAAATACTCACATAATACTACTAATAATAGATGATGAAAACAACATGATAATAAAAAAAAATATCAAATTAATTTATTATTACTCCATAAAAACAAATAATAATACTAATAAAATAATATTAATATGATAATAATAATAATAGAAATATAAAAAAAAGTATATTATTACTCCATAAAAACAAATCATAATGCTAATAATAATAATAATAATAATAATAATAGTAACAAAAATAAATAAATAAATAAACAAAAATTAAAAGATGGTGAACGGACCTGGAAGACAGTGGTGGTGGTCGGACGGTGGTGATGGTCGGACGGTGGTGGTGGTCCGGCGGTGGTGGTCGAATCCGGCAGTGGTGCTCCAACCTAATTTATTGAGGGTAGTATCAAATCAAAACAAACAACATTTAAATTTATATATATATATATATATATATATATATAAGATATACAAATATTATTATTAATATAATATATATTTATATAATACTTGACATTTATTAAAGAAGAAAAAGATGGTATGGAATAAAAAGATGAAGAAGTGAGGAGGCAGATCGTTGAGTGGAAATGGGGTGGAGGAAAAAGGGGGTATGGGGTGATAAAGGAGGAAGGGTGAAGTGAATGTCTGCCATTTTGATGGTTACAGGGAATTAATTACACTGGCAGAAGGGGCGAATTGCTTTGGTCAGATGGGGCGAATTTCGCCCCTTTTGGGGTCGGGTGTCAATAGCTAAAATCCCTGGTGTCAATAGTATGCCCCATTATTTATCAACTACTAAACTTATGTACTTATGTCCACGCAATGCGAGGAAAGTGATGGTAGTGATGGCATAGGTGGTGGTGATGGCAGTGGGGACGATCAGGGACGGATCTAACATAGGACAACTACCCCCACTTCAATTTTAGTATACTGTAAATTTTTTATTTTACAAAAGGAGTATCTCTGAAATATTGATCATAAAAGTATGTATTGGATCGAGCAGGGAGGATTTACCTTTTACATTAGTGGATATATGACTTTAAAGGCAATTATAAAACAAGCTTGAGATCTAAATGTTATAGCCAGATTGACGGAAATTTTGCCGTGAGAGATGAAGAAGACGAGGAAAAGACAGGAAACAGATATTTTGTCTTCTTGCCAATTATTTGCAACTCACCACAAATGTTTTATTATTTTCACACTTTTTCCCCTTAACTTAGTAGTCTATGTATATATAGCTTTTAAACTCAAAATTAAAAAAAGTAAGTAAGTAACTGCTTAGTGCCGTCTTTCACGGGTTTTGAGCCCCAATACCTCGACGGTGTATGGGGAAGATTATGATGTAGGCAGACCTTACCTCTACCTAAGTAGAGAGGCTGCTTCCAGTTTCTACCTAAGTAGAGAGGCTGCTTCAAGTCATGAGTCTTATATCAATACCGTCCGATCCCAATAACGAGAAGTGGTGACGGATCTCTGGTGAGATCAAGACCGGTATTGATTTTTGATAGTTTTTAGGATTTACGATACCAAAATAATAAACTTCATACCACCTAAAGTGTATTTGACATAATATGGACCACTTTTTTAAGTGTATTGATTTTTGATAGTTTTCGAGATTGACAAGTATAAAATCCAAGTCCTTTTAAAAACAAATCATACCATCATTGAATTTAGGGGCTTTTTAATCATTTCATACCACCTAAAGTGTATTCGACATAATATGGACCATCAAAATCACCATGTCATCCTTTATGGGAACAGGATTAATGATAGATAAAATATTTTGAAAAAAAAAAGAGAATTTCAACTACATTGTTTCCTTTATATAAATTCATTTTTGAATCAATTTATACAAATCAAGATTTAAACATAAGACTTTTAAATTTCAATGTTTACCAAATATAAATCGATAAACTGATGGTAATTGTATAATAGATAATTAAATTATAAATCAAATACGGTTTGTTAATCGTTGTTACTTGGACTTAAATTATAAATAATTAAAAAGTTATACTTGTGAAAATCAATCAGTTGGAGATGTCATGCAAAATGTTCTTTTTGCCGAGTAACTTATAATCTCATCTCCTAAAACCATTAAAGAAGTAACATGATTGACCATCGTTTTATTTTAGTAAATATAGTTAATTGATTTCATAAAATGATATTCCTTCCATGCTATTTTAATTCTCCATATTTTATAACTTAAAGACTTAAAGTTTGTTTGGTTAATCTAGATTAAATAATCACAAGATAAAAATCAGTATGATAATTGAATGAATCATTATCATTCTTGTCATGTTTGATTGTTATAATCAAAATTAAATGGAATTAAACGGTAAAAGGACAAAAATAATAAATACATAATAAACGATTTGAACAATCTAAGCATACACACAATTTTTTTCATTCATTATATAGATAAAAGAGATAGATTGTATCATAGATAAAGAAGAAAAAAAAAAGCGAATGCTTTAATTATAGAGAAAAATGTTACACGCTGATAACATCAATCTATGTCTTCACGTCAATTTTTACACATGATGCCCCCCCCCCCCCCCCCCCGAATGTGAGGTCAGACAACATATAATTATTTGTTGTTAACAGCGTGTTAGAAAACCTAGCCCCTTATTATAATACCGTTACTTGATTATATATACTTACTTATAAAAAGAATAGCCTTTTTATTTTTAAAAATGTTGAATATCACATCATGCAATATTATTAGAATACCCTTTCTTTTTCTTCTAAATTAACTTCTTTTTTATTCACTAGTTTAATTATCTCCACCAATATATCTAAAATACCTTAATATAATAAATTATACCACCATCCTTTTGACTGTTAAAATAACTATATTAACCATTATATCAGTTACATTTATTTCAATAACCTGGACTGCCTGTTGTCACCACCAATTGTTGTCGCCATCACTACTACATTATCATCGTCGCATTGCGGCATGCAACATGCTATATATTTCTAAAAGAATAGGCTAGTGAATAAATTAAAAGGCTACTTTTGAAATTGTATTATTATTTTTTAAAAAACATGGTCTTTTATAAGGGAAATGATATATTGCTACAACAAAAATTAGATATCTACGACAATAACTGTATCATTGTGTTGTATTTTGCGCATTATAATTTGTACGTTTGTTGTAGGTGGCTAAATTTTGTTGTATGAATATCATTTCCCCTTTTATAAGAATGAAAACATTGCTTTAATGGAATAACAATTTCCGAACCATAGGTTGATCTTTTTTTATTCCATATATATTACATTACACCTTTTCTTATGACATATCAAACACGACCTTACATGTATTTTCATTCATTCACTTTTTCTTTAAATATCCATATACCAAGAATACGTTGTCTTATTTCATGAAACCTAGATCGAATGTGACCGATATCATAAAATAAATTTCACGAGCCTCGTATCATTGTAAAATAACAAAAACTTATAGATTGTTAAGTACTATTGTCTATTTTTTGTAGACTTTAAGAATTTATGATACTTTTAATCGTAGTCTTTTCATATATATTTGCACAAATAAGTTACCAATAAATTATAAAGAAAAAACTTATATGTTGTTTCGCCATTGCCTTCGTCCCTTGCATTGGAAAAGTAACCATTAATAGTTGTTTAATAGATGGAATCATCACTCCACAACGAGATTATAGTATCTTGACGTAAGGTTTATGTTTTCAAGAAGACGAAATTTATTTCACTAACCGCGTACCACAGTAAAGTAACAAAAACGTCTAGATTGTTAAGTACTATTGTCTACTTTTGGTGGACTTTAAAAGTTTATGATACTTTTGATCGTATTATTTTCATATTTATTTGCACAAATAAGTTACGAGTAAATTATAAGAAAAAAATAATATGTTGTTCCGCCATTGCCTTCGTCCCTTGCATTGGAAAAGTGACCATTGATAGTTGTTTAAGAGATGGAATCATCACTGCACAACGAGATCATAGTATCTTGACGGAAGGTTTATGTTTTCAAGAAGACGGAAACATTTGCCTAAATCGTGTCGAACCATCTTAACATCTATAATAGATTAATATCACAAGTAGTCATGATACACTTAACACCTATATTTATAATATAACTAAAAGAGGGGTTGGGGGTACACTTGACACCTTAGTCTCCCTCATTCACCCTAATACTCTCTCTTCATTAATCATCTATTTTTTTAATATTTATTAAATAAAAATGGCTAACCTTTAATAAAAATTCTTATAAAGTTTTATTATTATTATTATTTTATTATCTATATATACACCACCTAGAAAAAACCCTTACATATTCTCAACCGTAAGAAAAACCTATGGCAAAAAAAGAAGAAGATACGATCGACTATCAAAAAGGTTTTTTATTTATATACTTTGTTCATATTTAATCATTATTATTATTATTTAACATTGAATTTATATGTTATTGTATTGTTATTATTATCTATTTTAATTTAGTTTGTTGTTCATTATAGGTTCATCATGGCTTCTTAAACCCTCACATATTTTCAACCCTAAAAAATACATATGGCAAAAAAAAAAAAAATCAAAATGTTCGAGATGGTATTTGTTGATAAATTGACATGTATTTTTCAAATTATATACTCTGCACTTTTTGTTTCTCTTTTTATGTAACTAAAGTTGAAAAAAACGGTAAACTGAAATCAATATTTACATAGAGTTAAATTTCATACGTTTCTTCTTTAACTTTTGTATCGATTAAGTTGTGATATTGGTTATATACTATTTGTTTATCTGAAAATCATAACGTTCGAGATGATCTTTGTTGATGAATTGATATGTATTTTTTAAACTATATACTATACACTTTTTGTTTCTTTTTTTATTTAATAAAGTTGGAAAAAATGGGGTAAACTGAAATCAATATTTATATAGAGTTATTTTTCATATGTTTCTTCTTTAGTTTTCGTATTGATTAAGTTGTGATATTGGTCATACACTTTTTGTTTTTCTTTTTATTAACTAAAGTTGAAAAAAAAGGTAAACTAAAATAAATATTTATATAAAGTTAATTTTCATATGTTTTTTCTTTACCTTCGTATTCATTAAGTTGTAATATTGATCATACACTTTCTGTTTCACAATTATTATAAGATTTATATAGCTTGAGACTAGCCGTATAATGGACGAGCCTGAACACTAATTGGTTATATAAACTAGGCCAAAACTATAAAATAATTCGGTTACCAACTTACCGCTATACAATAATTTGGATGATCAAATAAGTCGTTTTTTATTTTCATTGATGAGATAGTTTTTTTTATCTTATCTATACTACATATATAAACAAACTACCCTTTCCCTCATACGACTCTCTACATTTGAATTGTCTAATTTACCCTTCTAACTTATACTACCTTCACATATCTTATCCCTGAAATTCCAAAATTACCCTTCAAGAAAAAAAATCCATAATTATTAAGAAACCCCATTGTGATAAAAAAAAACTTCATTCAACTCTAAAATTATTGCTGAAAGTATTGTTATGGATAAGAAAAAAAACACTTAATTGTCATATATTATATCACAAAACGATTAAACACTTAATTGTCATAATTGTCATATATTTATTAATTGCCCTGACCTCCTCCCCCCTACAATTGTATGTTTCATATAATTGATTATTTTTCATGGTTATTTTTACACTTCATTATTTCATTATTTCTTGCACCTATTCCACGATTTATTTTTAGAATGATATATACGGTTAGATGTTGCTTTGACGCATTTTATGAAAGTAACCTGAATACTATAAACCGTGACGTCATCTAATGCGTTATAGACCGTTGTCGCTGCAATGCGCGGACACCACTCTAGTTTTAATTAATTGATATAGAAAAATATAGTTCAAATTAGAAAAATACATGTACATTAGTAGCCACTTCGCATTATTATATTTTGTTATACAACCTAAATTATATTTACGAATGTGATTCACTTGCCATTTGCCATCAAAGAAATTTTTATAATATATTTCTGAAGTATATACGATATAGAAAAATTAAAAAATAATATTTTTGTCTTTAAATCAAAAAGGAAATAAAATAATGATACGCAAAAAGGTTAATTATCGAAAAATTTACCAAAACGCAAACAAAATATAAGTTTAAACAAAAAATAATATAACTTCGGGATTCGCAATATACCAAATTTAAAAGAATATAGAATAACATACGTTTGAGTTACTTATTTGAATCAACGGCTAAGATCTAAACTCTCAAATAATCAACCATAATCTCATCCGTACATTATATCAAACAAGATGGCATATCCGTAAATTGATACAAACCCTAAGGCGGTTTTCATCTGCCAACCAATAATAAATTCCAAATTTTAATTTTTAATTTTGCTTTTTTTGGCTCCAATTTCTCTCTCTCACCTCAAAAGCAAACAAAATATTGTGAGTAAGCATTTGCTTAGCTTTGCTTTCTTTCTTTCTTTTGAAGTAGCTTAAAGTTGCAGTACACACACTCCCATCCCACCACCACCTTAATCTCACACACATAACCACGCTTTTTCTCTCCCAATAGTTTTCTCTCTCCTAGGGTTTTCTCAAATCAAAGCTTTTTTTCAATTAATGTAAGTTAAATATCATCATTATTACATATAGATATAGATATATGTGTATGTATATACGCATTGTATTATTATAGCTTTTGTTAATGTATGTTGTATTTTTGCTATTTAAAGTAGGTTTGAAGTTTAATGTGCGAGTGTTGAGTCGGTGATTTGAAAGAGTGATGACGTCTAGAGGTGGAGGAAGCGGTTCGTCGGATCCGACACCGCCGCCGCAGCGACGGATCATGCGGACGCAGACGGCTGGGAATCTCGGAGAATCGATATTTGACAGTGAAGTTGTGCCGTCGTCGTTGGTTGAAATTGCTCCCATTCTTCGTGTGGCTAATGAAGTTGAGCCTAGTAACGCTAGGGTTGCTTATCTTTGTAAGTTTGTTGCTCTGCTCACAGTATTGTAATAATCGCTTACAATGTTGTATGTATATATATATATATATATATGTATGTATTAATTTTTAACCTATATTATACTCATTAACATTGACTCCATTTGCTGAAGGTAGTTAATGTGAGTTTAGTTATTATTATTATTATTATTTTTTGGTCAGAATGTTGAGAACTCCTAAATGTTGTATTAGATCTCATGTTTTTAAAGTTCATTCATACGTAAAAGGTTTATTGAAGAAAGTTTTTTTTTTTTTTTTTTTTCAAAACCTTAAAAATAGCCTTTTGTTTACACGTGAATGGCTAAAATATGGGTGGATAGCTCCACACAGCATATGTAGTGCCTATTTTTGTAGTCAGAGTAGAGTCATGACCCTACAAAAGGGAATTAAGCATTTCTTTACTGAATAAGCCGTTTGTCTGACATGCTATCTGAACCGATCCTGTTTCTGGTTTATGAGAGTTAAGAAGAACCGCAGTTTACTAAAATTTTGATCTCGGTTTATTTAGGTTCAAGATACTTGCCGCAGTTTACTAAAATTTTGATCTTGGTTCATTTAGGTTCAAGATACTTGTACTTATTGGAATTTATTTCACTGCAAAGTTAAAAGATGAGGAATAGAGTATAATATTATTTGGAATTACGAGCCTTTTCCTGTTATCCATAGTTGCAATATAGGTTTATCGTAAATATACACCCCCATTCCACCTTTTCTTGATCTATACTTTTTATAGTTTTATTTGTCATCCATAGTTGCAATATAGGTTTATCGTAAATATATACCCCCATTTCCACCTTTTCTTGATCTATACTTTTTATAGTTTTATTTTAATAATGGTTTTGCGGCAGGTCGGTTTTATGCATTTGAGAAAGCTCATAGGTTGGATCCCACTTCCAGCGGACGTGGTGTGCGTCAATTTAAAACAGCTCTTCTTCAGCGGCTTGAAAGGGTAAATACTTTTTAAATGGTGTTTTATATTGTTTTAATAAATAAAGGCAACTATACCGGATGTTTGTCTCAAGAATGACTTGAACCCACAACCTCTTATTTTGTGGGCTACTTTTTTGCTCTATTCACTGACCATTTGTTTTTTATTTTGATCAGGAAAATGACCCCACTTTGATTGGAAGGATGAAAAAAAGCGATGCACGTGAAATGCAGAGCTTTTATCGACATTACTACTCAAAGTACATCCAAGCTTTGCAAAGTGCTGCGGATAAGGCAGACCGGTGAGTGTTTGAAGATACAAAGTGGATACAAGCAGTGTTCTCACTGCTTTTTGCATTTTAAATTTTATGTTTTTCAGTGCTCATTGCATAACTGTTTTATATGTTCAGTGCACAGCTTACAAAAGCATACCAGACTGCTAATGTTCTTTTTGAGGTTTTAAAGGCTGTTAATCAGACACAAGCAGTGGAAGTTGATCGTGAGGTGGGCATAAAGAAAATTTTATGCTACTTCCATCAAGAATATAACTTTTGTCGCTGTTTTTATTTTCTTCAACTATTTGTTTACTTCTAATCTTTCTTGAATGGTTCTGCAGATTCTGGAAACACATGATAAAGTTGCACAGAAGACAGAGATTTATCTCCCATACAATATACTGCCTCTTGATCCCGATAGTGCTAATCAGGCTATTATGAGATTTCCTGAGGTATATATTGAATTTCTATCTTTTCTTGTATTCTGTACATTTGTTATCATTGTTGATTGACCTCATATGGTTTGCAGATTCAAGCTGCTGTTGTTGCTCTACGTAACACAAGAGGTCTTCCATGGCCCAGAGAATACAAGAAGAAAAATGAAGAAGACATTTTAGATTGGCTTCAATCTATGTTTGGGTTTCAGGTAACATGTGTTTATGGATCAATCGCTGGTAATGGAAGCGAGAGACTATAGTGGTTTACTAGTGTAACCCATTCTGTTCCATGAAGTTTACATATATGACCGGGAGCTGTGTTTGCAACAACTGACCCCTTATTGAACCTTTCCATTTGCAGAAAGACAATGTGGCAAATCAACGTGAGCACCTGATTTTGTTGCTTGCGAATGTTCATATTCGCCAAATTCCAAAACCTGATCAGCAGCCAAAGGTCATCTTTGTTTCTTGTGCTTGAATGACCCAAAGACTTGTATGCTGCGTAGCTTCTTTTCTTGCTTCATTCTAGCACATATCTCTTATTGTGTTTTATTTTTCTATTTCAATAGTTGGATGAGCGCGCATTGAATGAAGTGATGAAGAAACTTTTCAAGAACTACAAGAAATGGTGCAAGTACTTGGACCGTAAAAGTAGTCTTTGGTGAGGATATAGTACATTCTCTTGGGTAAGCTTAATTTTGTTCTGCATATCATTTTGTTGAACTTATGCAGCTTTTTCATGTGCTGCCAATAGGTTGCCAACTATTCAACAAGAAGTTCAACAACGTAAATTGTTGTATATGGGTCTGTATCTTCTTATCTGGGGGGAGGCTGCAAATCTGAGATTTATGCCTGAGTGTCTCTGCTACATCTATCATCATGTATGATTTTTGAGGCCCAACATGTTTATATATTTATTATGATCTACATAGTTATTGATCTGTTATTGTGGTTGTTTCTCTTAATTTACATTGGTATTTAAGTACCATCTTAAAATGTATAGGTTTCTTTCTTTCCATCTTGCTTCTTCCTGTCTTATTTTTTAGTTTTATTCACATCTACTGTTTGTAGTGATGAAGTTAATGGTTTTTATATCTTATAGATGGCCTTTGAACTGTACGGTATGCTAGCTGGCAATGTCAGTCCCATGACCGGTGAAAATGTAAAACCAGCTTATGGAGGAGACGAGGAAGCTTTCTTGACAAAAGTGGTTTCTCCTATTTATGATGTTATAGCAAAGGTATAAAACACTCCATTGCCTCATCTTGATTCGAAAGTTTTTTTTTTGCTTGCAAAGTTGCAATGCCAGTTATTCTTTTGCTTCCCTGTTTCATAGGAAGCTGCCTGGAGCAAAGTCGGGAAATCGAAACATTCCCAGTGGAGAAACTATGACGATTTAAATGAGTATTTCTGGTATAAATTTACTTGTGGGAGAAAATGTTAAGGTACTTGTATTACGTTATATATTGCTAAGAAATGCTTTAATATTACAGGTCTAAAGATTGTTTCCGGTTAGGTTGGCCAATGCGTGCTGATGCAGATTTTTTTTGTGAGCCTGTAAAGTCACGTGTGTCTGAAAAAAATGGGGTAAGCTTTAGCCGTAAGGCCTTCTCTACTTTACATTTCTTGTTCATAATTCAGAAGTCAAGTGTCATCTATGTTAAAATGGCGGAAAAATGTGATATCCAGGATGATAAACCAACTAGTAGCAGTCGGCGAGCTGCTAAAGTCAATTTTGTCGAGATACGCTCATATTGGCATGTGTTTAGAAGTTTTGACAGAATGTGGAGTTTCTTTATATTATGCTTACAGGTAACTTCTGCTGTATACGATACTACTACTATTCATGCTCGTATCTAAAAATTAACATGCTCATGACTGTCACTAACAATTTGTACTTTTAAGGCTATGATTATTGTTGCTTGGAATGGTGATGGAAACCCGACCACTATCTTCGATTCTGATGTTTTTAAGAAAGTACTGAGTGTTTTTATAACTGCTTCAATATTGAAGCTTGGTCAAGGTGCGTCAACTCATACCTAATTTCTTTACATTTTGTATTAAAAGCAAATAACAGAGTAGCTTATTTTTGTTTTGCAGCTGTTCTGGATGTGATATTCAATTGGAAGGCAAGACATTGCATGCCCTTCTATGTCAAGCTACGATATGTTTTGAAGGTTGTATCTGCTGCTGCATGGGTTGTAATCTTACCGGTTACTTATGCTTATACATCAGAAGACCCAGCTGGTTTTGCTCAAACCATTAAAGGGTGGTTTGGGAGCAGTTCTGGCTCCCCTTCATTGTTCATAGTGGCGGTTGTTGCTTATCTGTCACCCAACATGCTTGCTGCGGTGCTGTTTTTATTTCCCTTCATAAGACGCTACCTTGAGAGTTCAGACTACAGAATTGTGATGCTCATGATGTGGTGGTCTCAGGTGCAGACATTAAATTGCTTTCAGTTTATTTCATGTGTTTTGAGGTCTACAACTTAACTATTGGTCAAGGAAATTCTTAACTTAATATATATCATATATGACAGCCTCGGCTTTATGTTGGGAGGGGAATGCATGAGAGCACATTTTCACTTTTCAAGTAAGATATTAGAAGTTGAATTTATATAGAACTAGTTGAGAGTTACATTGTTCTATTCATGTGACCAGTATTGATTTATAAAATCAGGTACACGACCTTTTGGATTCTGCTCATTATTACGAAGCTGGCTTTCAGTTACTATTTAGAGGTTTTGTTCTTAACTATACTAAAAGATTTGGCCTAGTTGGTGCCTTATTACTGAGCATCTTTGTATACTAATACTTCAAAATTTGTAAGCATTGACATTTATAAAACATCATTGCAGATAAAGCCACTTGTGGGTCCTACAAAAGCTATCATGAGTGTTCATATCAATACTTATGCATGGCATGAGTTCTTCCCACAGGGTAATGATATAATGATAATAAAATAGAAAATGAAACTTCCAATTCCTGGTTTATATTCTGACATTGGAGTATTCGGTTCTGCAGCAAAGAACAATATCGGTGTGGTGGTTGCGCTCTGGGCTCCAATTATTCTTGTAGGAATACACTTCTTCTTATGGTTGTATTGCTCATCAGAATCTTTCTGTATAGCTATTAACACACATATAATGTATACAGGTGTATTTTATGGATACGCAAATCTGGTATGCTATATTCTCTACTTTATTTGGAGGTATTTATGGTGCATTTCGTCGTCTTGGAGAGGTTTGTTAATTTTTAGATCTGATCATGCTTCTATCCTTCTATTTGCAAAAGGACACCATACGCTGTCAAGTTATGTTCTAAAATCACTATATTGTCTTTATGTCTGTAGATTCGAACTCTAGGAATGCTACGGTCCCGTTTTGAGTCATTGCCTGGTGCGTTTAATGGCTGCTTAATTCCACCTGAGAAAAGTGATCAAGTGAAAAAGAAAGGACTTAAAGCAACCTTGTCACGTAATTACGACACGGTAAGTTTATGGCTTCTAATATATGCACATAAAATTAAATGATCTGATGATATTTTAATTAGTTGCGAATTGAAGCTTTATTTTTCATGATCAATACAGATAACCCCCCATAAAGGAAAAGAAGCTGCAAGATTTGCTCAGTTATGGAACAAAATTATCACCAGTTTCCGGGAGGAAGATCTTATTAATAATAGGTGACTATAAATTGATCTTTTTTGTGAGATGAGCTCTATATGTTGTAGCACCTTATAAATCTAATCTGCCGCCTTAAACTTTTTGTGGTTACAGGGAAATGAACCTCTTGCTTGTTCCTTATTGGGCGGACCTAGACTTGGACCTAATACAGTGGCCTCCGTTTCTGCTTGCTAGCATGGTACATATTAGCATGCTCAGTTGAAACTTTAGCGCTTTCCTGATAATACTTGGAATTGGTACTTCTAGAAGTTTATGAAATGTTCTTCATTGGTTTTTTAATTACTGGTTAGATTCCTATTGCATTGGATATGGCTAAAGACAGCAATGGCAAAGATCGTGAGCTGAAAAAGAGGATTGATAATGACAATTATATGTCTTGTGCGGTTCGTGAATGCTATGCTTCCTTCCGCAACATCATTAAGTTTTTGGTTCGTGGCAATCGCGAGAAGAAGTAAGTCTACTCATGGTTTTTGGCAGAAAAGATTTAAAAATTTTCTTAACATTTTCATGGCACGACTAGTTGTTGATAGTTGCATCTGTTTTCTGTTTCTTACTATTTGTAGCACAAACTGACTTTTTTTATAGGATTATCAATGACATCTTCGAAGAAGTTGACAAACATATAGAAAATGGTACTCTAGTGAAAGAGTTCAAAATGAGTGCTCTCCCTATCCTTTACGATCATGTTGTCAAGCTTATCAATTACTTGGTAAGTATTTAAGTAGCTTTCTGCAACTTCTTGTGTCTTCTAAGCTAACACAATATGATTTGGTATCCGCAGCTAACAAATAAGCAGGAGGATCGGGATCAAGTTGTTATCCTTTTTCAGGATATGCATGAAGTTGTTACCAGAGACATAATGGAGGATCAGTTTCCAAAGTAATCCTTTTCCTCTTAACTACTTCCAGTTCTCACCTTGTATCATTTCTTACCTTGTGTCCTTTTTCTTTTTGTATAGTTTGGATGAGCCAGGTTATGAGATGGATCAATACCAGCTATTTGCACCGGCAGGAGCAATTCTATTCCCGACTCCAGAATCTGAAGCTTGGAAGGAAAAAGTAATTCTTACAAAAGAAAATAGACATTCCATTCTTTTTTTTTTTTTTTGGTTTTAGTATATTATTCTTAAATGCTGTTCTTTTGCAGATCAACAGGTTGTACCTGTTGCTTACAGTCAAAGAGTCTGCTATGGATGTGCCATCTAACTTGGAAGCTAGAAGACGGATTTCCTTCTTCTCCAATTCATTATTTATGGATATGCCGTCAGCCCCCAAAGTTCGCAATATGCTTTCGTTTTCGTAAGTCTTTCAGCTGGAGGTTTTGAATTCGAATAGATTTGCTCACTTCAATTGTGGGGCATTATATGTAGTATTGTGAATTATTTTCTGTTTTGTGCTGTTTTGTAGTGTACTTACACCTTATTACACGGAGGAGGTTCTCTTTTCGTTGCATGATTTGGAAGTCCCGAACGAGGATGGGGTATCGATCCTATTCTATTTGCAGAAGATTTTCCCAGGTCTGTGATAGTCTATCATCTGTTTACAAGATACCACTGTGTGTTTTCCCCCTTGAAATATGTCTTTATTGTTATAAAGTATTATTGACAATGACTTTCAGATGAGTGGAACAACTTTCTTGAGAGAGTGAATTGTACCAACGAAGATGACCTAAAAGGAAACGACAAATTAGAGGATCATCTACGTCTTTGGGCTTCTTATAGAGGACAAACATTGACCAAAACTGGTAGACTTCGACTTAAGTTAAATAACATCTTTAAGACTAAAACACCTTATAGGTTTATCTTGATCAATTCATCATTATTTATGCCAGTTAGGGGAATGATGTATTATCGTAAAGCCTTGGAGCTTCAGGCGTTTCTTGATATGGCTAAAGACCAAGGTATTTTCTCTTCCATTACACTATTTCAACTAATAGAAATGAGGTTAGAAGCTAATAATAAATGGTTTGGTGAGCTGTTATTTGTTGTTGGTTGACCAGATCTGATGGAGGGGTATAAGGCGATTGAATTGAATGAGGACCAGATGAAGGGAGAAAGGTCATTGTGGGCTCAGTGTCAAGCAGTATCTGATATGAAGTTTACATATGTGGTGTCATGCCAACAATATGGCATTCAAAAACGATCAGGGGATCTTCGTGCACAAAATGTTCTGAGACTTATGACAGAGTACCCGTCCCTACGTGTAGCATACATTGATGAGGTTGAAGAGCCTAGCAAAGACGCAACTAAGAAAGTAAACCACAAGGTTTATTACTCGGCTTTAGTTAAAGCCATGCCAAATTCCAATGCTTCTGAAACGGGCCAAAACTTGGATCAGGTAGAAACTTGAATATTAATGTGTTTTTTTTCATGTAAAGACCAGATTAATTCTTTCTGAAACTTCATATAAACATACAATAATTATCGTCCAGGTTATATATAAGATAAAATTGCCTGGACCTGCAATATTAGGAGAAGGAAAGCCTGAGAATCAGAATCATGCGATCATCTTCACACGTGGAGAAGGCTTGCAGACGATTGACATGAACCAGGTATTTTATTGAACCCATTATCTTATTTTTAGATATAAATATAAATGAACAGTTTTTATGTCACATAAACTTCAATTGAACATCCTCTTGTAGGACAATTACATGGAAGAGGCCTTAAAAATGAGGAACTTGCTTCAAGAATTTCTGAAAAAACATGATGATGTGAGATACCCCACGATTTTGGGACTTCGGGAACATATTTTTACTGGCAGTGTTTCTTCTCTTGCATGGTTTATGTCCAATCAAGAAACAAGTTTCGTAACAATTGGTCAAAGGCTGTTGGCCAATCCTTTGAAGGTTCGTTTTCATTATGGTCATCCGGATGTGTTTGATAGGCTCTTTCACTTGACAAGAGGGGGTGTGAGCAAAGCCTCCAAGATCATAAATCTGAGTGAAGATATATTTGCCGGTATTAATCTCTTTCTCACTCTCGTGTAATTACTCGTTTTGGTATGATCTTACAGTTCTTTCTTTGTGTAAAGGTTTCAATTCCACACTCCGTGAAGGCAATGTTACACATCATGAATATATACAAGTTGGTAAAGGGAGAGACGTGGGTTTAAATCAAATATCTCTGTTTGAGGCGAAAATAGCCAATGGAAATGGGGAACAAACCCTTAGTCGTGATGTTTACAGACTTGGTCACCGGTTTGACTTTTTCAGAATGCTTTCATGCTACTTCACTACAATCGGTTTCTACTTTAGTACCTTGGTAATGTACTTGCTAAAATCTGTCCTTTCATATTGTAATATTGTTACTTTATTCTGTTTTTCTACTCATCACTTTCTCTTTTTGCAGATCACCGTGTTGACTGTGTATGTATTTCTATATGGGCGTCTTTATCTTGTTCTTAGTGGACTCGAGGAAGGGCTTGCTTCACAACCTGCCATTCGACACAATAAACCACTTCAAGTAGCTCTTGCTTCACAATCCTTTGTGCAAATTGGGTTCTTAATGGCCCTACCTATGATGATGGAAATTGGTCTAGAAAGGGGATTCCGGACTGCATTAAGTGAATTCATTCTCATGCAGTTGCAACTTGCCCCTGTGTTCTTCACATTTTCACTTGGAACAAAGACTCACTACTATGGTAGGACCTTGCTTCATGGAGGCGCAAAGTACAGGGCGACAGGCCGTGGGTTTGTCGTGTTTCATGCAAAGTTTGCTGAAAATTACCGTCTTTACTCCCGTAGTCATTTTGTAAAGGGAATCGAGCTAATGATCTTGCTACTTGTTTACCAAATATTTGGTCAATCATATAGAGGGACAGTTGCTTACCTATTGATCACTATCTCGATATGGTTTATGGTTGGCACGTGGCTATTTGCCCCTTTCCTTTTCAATCCCTCAGGTTTTGAGTGGCAAAAGATTGTAGATGACTGGTCTGATTGGAATAAGTGGATTAGCAACCAGGGTGGTATTGGTGTGCCCCCTGAGAAGAGTTGGGAGTCATGGTGGGAAGAGGAGCAAGAACACCTGCATTATTCAGGAAAGCGTGGTGTTATAGTAGAGATATTGTTAGCATTGCGTTTTTTTATTTATCAGTACGGGCTTGTTTATCATCTAAGTATGACAAAGCATCAGAAGAGTGTCTTGGTAAGTGTTTTGCTGAGCTTTTTTCTATACTCTATTTTGCAACATCATAATAATGTTGTATATGTTTGTTTGATGGAGAACAGGTTTATGGTATATCATGGGTGGTCATTTTCGCCATTTTGTTGGTGGTGAAGGTGAGGCTTTTGTTATAAATATATTTTTGCCCTTTTTTAGGAATTATTGTTTATTTTAATTTGTTTGGTTCTAAGTTTTTTGTTTTGATCCTCAGGCTGTATCTTTCGGGCGGATGAAATTCAGTGCAAAGTTTCAACTTGTTTTCCGCCTAATCAAAGGGGCAATCTTCATCATGTTTGTTTCTATTCTGGTGATCCTGATTGCCCTTCCCCATATGACATTACAAGACATTGTTGTGTGCATACTTGCCTTCATGCCAACCGGCTGGGGTTTATTATTGGTTAGTAAATGCTTGCCTTCTCCTGTACATTCAAGTTTTTTTTTGTTACATGCGTGTAGTTGATACAAGAACATCGCCTGTCAATTCGGCTTATCTTTATAAATATTAAGAGCAATCTATTATAAAAAGCTTAGATTTGTGGGAGGATATTGGTAAGGACAAAATTAATGGACCTACTTTCAAATCTTTGTTAACATCTTGACTACTCTTTGCATCCTAAAGCCACTAGTTGCTTAGATTAGTGGGCTCCTAACCCGTTGTACAATTGCTATCTATAAATGGAATACATTATTGAATCTCTGTTTTTCTCAAACGCACTATATGAACTGGACTCATATAAACCGGTGTGTTTCTTGATTGTCAGATTGCACAGGCATGTAAACCCGTAGTGAAGACAGCAGGTTTCTGGGGATCCATTAGAACACTTGCTCGTGGATATGAGATAGTGATGGGTTTGCTGCTGTTCACCCCAGTTGCGTTTCTTGCATGGTTTCCTTTTGTTTCAGAATTTCAAACACGTATGCTGTTCAACCAAGCATTCAGCAGAGGTTTGCAAATATCTCGTATTCTTGGAGGGCATAGGAAAGATCGGTCAGCTAGAAACAAAGAGTAGTCTTGTAATGTATCCACTGTTTGAATGCCTTTCTGTGTTTGATTTTTGGGTAGCTAGCTAGTTCTATGTAACTGTGCATTAAGCAATGAACACTTGCTAATGTGTGGTCTGATGGGCATAACATCCATGTAAATGTATCATCTTAAATTAGAATTTATGCCAATTTTGGTGTTATGATGCTCGGTCTTAGAAGTGAAAAAAGGTTGTATGCTAATGTCATATTGTACTAAAAGGTCAACAATTGCTTGAGAAAATATTTATTGGGTTTAAGCATCACTGCATCATCCACCATATATTTTATTTTTGAAAAAAAATGTTTCATAGTTATGCAAAAATGTCATTTCATGAGTTTTTTAGATTGAAACAGAAAACAAAATGAGGTAGGTGCTATGAGTATATGTATTTTCATATATGGAAAGTTTATCATTGAATGAACTATATTGACTTGATTTTTACTCTCGGTAAAGGTGTTTAGTGAAGATGTTGAAAGAACAGATCTCTGATTTAAGTGAAAGAAAAGCTTGATGAAAGGGAAGGTAGGAACTAGGAAGGGACGGAATCTAGTTAATGATAAATTAAACTAACGAATTACTTTTGGCTACAGAGAAAAGAAATAATGGTTGAAAGTCGGAATTATGGTCAAAAGTAAAACAGTTGAAATGCTAACGATGTATTAGGAGCTGCTACAGTCTGACAGATAATTAAATCTAAAAGCTTACGCTGATAAAAGAGTGCATCTCACTTCTCAGGAACAAACTGTAAAGCACTTGTATGGGAGCATACCTTAAAAGATCCTATAATTTTAATTTTTTTTGCCTTCGTATATCCTGAAAATTCTAATGCTAGATACAATAGACTGAACCATATGATTTTATATACATAGACTCAAAGGGTCAGTTCAAGTTTTTTAGATCCATGTATGGGCCATGCTTCTCCAACAAAGGACATATACACCACTTCCTAAAATCAACACATGACCTGAAAAATATGATATGGACAAAACTATGATAGTTTAGCAATTGGCTTTTCTTTTTCTGTTTCCCCTGTTGCTTGGTAATGAGGCTGTCAAGTACCTAGAGTTAGTGATCTCCCGAGGTATAGCAGCCCCAGAAGATTTCAGGATTCCAATCAACTCCGGAAACAAACTCCTGTTCTCTTCATTAACAAAGAGAATAGAATTACCCTCCTTTCCCATTCTGGATGCTCTACCAATCTGATGAACATACTCCTTGATTGAATTTGGCATGTCAAACACGATAACTTGTCTTACATGCAAAAGATCAATTCCTCTGCCCAATATCCCGGTTGCGACAATCACCTGAATTTCTCCTAGTAAAAACGAACTTATAATATCTCTTCTTTCTTTCATGCTCTTATCTCCATGAATAGCCAAAACCTTAAGTCCCGTGGTTACAGTTATCGCCTCAGAAAGGAGATCTGCTCCTATTCTTGAACCCACAAACACTATGACGGGTGGCTTGAAATGCTGTTTGCTTGTCAATATATCAAAAAGCTTTTGCTTCTTTCGGTTTGACTCAACCCATATAGCCACCTGTTTCACCGCCTGATTTGGCTCGTTTAGCTTTCCAACAGTAATGATGATGACTTCTTTTGCCAGTGAACTTGCCATCTTCTCCACTTCAACCGGAACCGTCGCAGAATACAACAAGACTTGAGGTTGAGATAAAGCCCTGTAAATCTGCATTACCTGTTCGCGGAAGCCCTTTTGGAGCATGCAATCTACTTCATCTATAACTAACATCGAGACACGATCTAGCTCAATGTCATATTTGGTTAAAAGATCAATAAGCCTGCCAGGTGTACCAACAATCATTTCTATTCCACCCTGTATGCGATGAATCTGTCTAGGCATTGCATCACCACCCACCACCAATGCTGTTTTAAACGGCAACCCTTTTCCGAGCACCTTAGCTTGTTCCTCAACCTGTATGCAAAGTTCCCTAGTTGGTGTCAGCACCATCACTAATGGTTTCTTCTCGTCTGAACCCACTTCCTTTCTAAACTTTGCACAGTACGAAACTACAGGAACCAAATACGCCGCAGTTTTTCCTGAACCAGTCTCAGCTGAAACAAGCAGGCTTTGACCCTTCAATGCAGCAGGAATCGCCTGCATTTGAACAGGAGTCGGGATTTCATATCCTGCACGTTCAATGTTCTGCAAGAGCTTCTGAGGAATATCACAGTGAGCAAAAGATAAAACCGGACTAGGAACACAATCACCCTTTACAACAATCTCAAACTTATTCCTAACCAATTCCGTCTGTGCATTCGTTAAAGAATGCCCCTCTGATTTACCATTACTACCATCTCTAACATAAATACACTCATCTGTTGCAGGTAGTCTCACTGCAGGCAGAACAACACTACTCTGCAACTCGGGTTGTTTAAATTTTAGTAAAACTTTCTGCTTACATTCAAGACTGCAGATATCATCATCAGTTTCATCACATATATATTCACCATACCGACCACATTCTACGCATCGAGGCTCTTCGGGTAAAGCTTCTCTTTGTTGAACACTATATGTTTTCACATCATCTTCTGCAGATACATAAAACATTATAAAATCAAAAACAAAGTGATTAAAATAAAGTGGGTGTGCTATGAATTAAATTAATTTTGTTCATTCAAGAAAAAAGTTATGATCTTCATATACAGATGAAAAAAATCCAAGAAAATAGAGAACTTAATTTAATTAATCATAATTTGGTGAAATTAGTTGGTACCTGAAGTTTGTAGAGAATCTTGTGGTGTTAGTATTGTTTGATTCTCCATTATGAGAATCAAAAATTGATGAAGAAAACACAAATATAAGAACCCTGGGAAAATTTGAAATGGGACATTATTAGTTGGGAATCAAATTAGGGCTAATTCTGTACTCGTAATATTTAACATGATTGCTGATTGCACCCCTTATCTTATACAAAATTGTGATGTTTACCTTTTAGAATACATCAATGTTTAACTTCTTTTAATATGGGGAAAATGATATATTCATTCCTCCATTCCACTAAAGAAAAATGTATAGTTGTCAACAATCGATATATTGAATTGGTAGATTGTAATCATATGTAGATCAATGATATTCGTACCACATACGGTACGGTAGATTTGTTAAATTGTGTGGACAAATATCACTTCCCATTATTAAAAGACCCGAGAGGCCCTCTTTGATACCTGTAAATATGGGATAAATACATTTTTTAATGATCACGAAAATTGAAGGAAAAAAAAAATCAAACAATCGATATGTGATTGTCTTTTGAGTAGTCCACGCTATACTTTAAACAAAGTTAATTAAATGCTTATATATATCAAAGCTTAGAAAAAACAAAAGAGTTTTTTTTGTTAGTTGACGGCTGAAGGGAATAGGTCATGCACATGTTGTTCAAGGGATACTACAACCCGTTTTGGACGAAGATAACTAAAACTCTGGAGGAGGGGTTGAACCTGCGAAAGTGGTATAATTACAGGTACCGTCCTTGCGTTTAACTAGAAGTTTATTTATGTGCATAGTGGCCGGGCCTCAACAAATAGCTAGGCAGGCTTCCAATTTATATTGTGTTAAGTTGTTAACCCATTACATGGCCCATGGGCTGCGTGCATACACATATATGACATATTATTATATATATACCCCGGCCGTATGAATGAATTAGGATTTAATCTAATAATAATCCTGATCATATAAGAACGAATAATAATAATATCTTGGCGTCGGTACGTTTGGAAAATTAAGGGTTTAGAATATAATAATAATGGGAGAGACATCATTAGAATTAGGTGTGGATGAGATGGAGGAGATACTAAAGAGGTTGGATGTAAAAGATTTAATACGATGCAAGAGTGTGTGTAAGTCATGGAGATGTGTGATATCTCGTCCTTGTTTTGTGAAAGCTCATATGAGTTACACGTACAACAATGACGTCAACAATTATCGACTTGGAGATAGAAGGATCGTGACCCATAGATCGTTATCCATGAATTATCAATCGTTTTCATACCTTGGTAAGTATTGTGTTGTTGGCTCCTCCAACGGGTTGGTATGTATTTCTCCTAAGGATGTCAGGCTTTTAATAGCCAATCCTTCAACAAGAGAGGTGAAACACTTGGAACAGCTGCCCGAAACTCCTAGGAAAATGAGGCTCTCAGTATGTTGGGGTTTTGGGTATGATCCATCAATAGACGATTACAAGGTTGTCATGGGGATCGCTCAAGGTAGGGGTGTGAAAAAGTTTTATGTGTTAAAGTTGAAATCAAATACTTGGGAATGTATTGGAGAATTATTGTATTATAACGGTAACAATAAAAACCACGGTGTTTTACTCAATGGTTCACTTTACTGGTTTATGTGGGAGGATTTTAGTTCTAAACACAAAAATAAGAAGCAAAAGCAGGTAATTGTTTCTTTTGATTTATCTACACATGAGTTTAAAAAAATACCGCAACCTTCATATTCCTTGGGATCATATGACTGTGACATGCGCCATCACACGCTCGGGTTTTTCCAAGATTGTCTCTGCATATACAATATTCGTCTGCCTTCCACCTCTATCAAATGGATAATGAGGAAAAACTACTCCTGGGAATTGTTGTCATATGATTGTGAGATAATTGTGAATAATGGTAATTACTTGAGAGCATTCAAGTGCAATCTAGACGACGGGAGTTGTTTGTTGTGCGGTGAGGAGGATGCTATGCCTATGCGCCTGATCAAGCCTGTGGAATATCTATCGGCCCCTATATATGTGGAGACCCTTGTATCTCCACATTATTATGCTAATCGTGATCATGATTTTACTAATAATGCACTACCCAATAACACGAGGAAAAGGAAGACAGATACGAGTAAATGTCAAGGTGGAGTACGACATTCATGTTATGATATTTATAGATATTCATATACATACACGTACTCGTAACCGTACGTGGCCACCTACCTCCATACCTTATATGTGTCTAATTAGATCCATATATGTTAGTTCTATTAATTGTCAGTCGAATTAATATATAGAAAGTTTCAATTAATATTATGCATAATTCTTTTAAAAAGTCTTATTTATCATTTCTACATGTCATTTTTTCAAGATCTATGTAAAGCTTCAAGGTATTGAATATTTAGATTTAAAATCAGACTTTGATGTTGCATAATCTATTAATAATTCCTAATGTTAGCATCCATTAAGGTTAAGCTTGTACGTATGTTATTTTGATTGGATTTAATTGATTGTTAAAGTTCCTTTTGAAAAGTCGATGACTTAGATATATTGGATCGGAATGCTGGCAATCAGATTATTTTGTTTGATATTGCCTCAAATAATATAAGCTAGGTTGAACTAGTCGGGTTTTTATGAAATGATCTGGCACCAAAAAAAAAAAACCAAACCAAAAGCAATTACTTATTTGACAATCATTAATATATGTTCTAATAATTCAATTGAACTATTGTGAAAATTTTAATCTCAAAACAGAAGTAACAAGATTTTGGTAAAAGTCATACTTCGTATATCTTAAAACTAAGCATCTTTGATGATTGTTCTATAATAATGTTTTATGAAATTTGAAAACATGTGCTGCTGTGCATAACTACTGAATTGTAGTAAGAAACCATCCTATGTTTATGTGGGTTGAAACTTGAAAATGTCCAAAATTATTGAAGAGTTCCAAATTACCTTACACTTACATTTTCTTTTACCGTGAGTATGTAACCACATGTTTTAATGTTTATACGGAGTAAAACTTTAAAATGTTTCACCATGGCAAAAACTAATTTTTACAAATCTTCGCAATGTGGATTTGTTAATGCGGCATGACATGACAAAACTGTGAAAAGTTTCACCATTATTTATAACTATAAAGTAACTCTCATGCTATCTTCTACGAGTTTTGGGTTTCAGTACCATCTTCGACGGTCTATGGGGAGGTTGAGATGTAGATAGTCTTACTCCTACTAAAAATAGAGAGAATGCTTCCATGTTCTACCATAAGTAGAAAAGGACTTTCAACTTTGCTGGGCATGAGGATCGAACTCTTAACCATTGTTTATAACTATGTAAGTATATACTAGATAGATACCCGCGCGATGCAGCGGCGGTATACTGCGGCGGTGGGCAGTGGGCGGAAGTGACAACAGTTGATGGTAGTAATTTCCGTATCAGTGTTAATAAATTTACGGGTTACAGAAGAGGGACAGTGGTTGAAGCGTGCCTGATTTTAGGGTGGAGAGGGTATGATGGGAATAAAAATTGTCCAAGGACAAATAAGGTATTTCAAAGACATAAATAATTAATGGGTGGGAAATTTGCTTTATTAGTTAATATAGATTGTTAACATTTGTTGTCGATTTATGACTCCTCTTTAAATTGTGGATTTATAATATTAAAAATCAGGCTTTTTCATATAAAAGTGGTATCAACTTTGCTTTCATCGGTTATTATGTTTGTATTTTTTATCTATTCGATATCATCATAATCGAGATATAGAGATTTCATTGTTTTTTTTGTTTTTTTCATCTGTCGTTCTAGTGATTCATTATGTTTGTTTCTTTTTCCCCATCATCAAGATATTAGATAATTAGGTTTTTGTTCTTTTTTGTTTTCTTTTTTTCATTTTATATGTACATTTGTATTTAAATTCGTGTCATCAAGTCAAAATAATAAGGTTTTTCAGCAAGTCATCCGTCAATTCTTAAGGACATTTTTACTATTTTCCCACGTAAAATAAATGCCGGATTCAATTCATACACACTATAACTTTTTGGACATAGCTGGTTACATTGTGACTTACTTAATCTTGGGGTGTTTGTTACAAGGAAATCAAAAAGAATGAAAATATAATGAAGAACGAAAATAATGATAAAAAGAATGAGTATTTGGAAAAAAAAAAAAATTTCTTCGTTTGATTTAAGAAGAAAATGAATATTAAAAAAAATACAAATTTAATAAATGTAACATAATTAATTTTTTTTTTCATTTTCATTCTATTTCTCATTTTTCATTGTAATCAATTTTATTATTTATTTATTATTAAACTTTTTTTTTTATCATTTCATTTTCCTTCATTTTCATTCTATTTGTATCAAACATCTGGTAAAGACTAGCTTATTACTTTTTTTGTTTTTAAGAAAATTAAAATGAAACTTAGTTAATGTATCTACATGAGCATTTCAATTATATGAATTTTCACTAAACTAGATTAAATGTAATAAAACAAATGAAGGCCATAACACAGACTTATAATAATGTCTCTTCTTCATTGCGTAACATTAATATGACAAACCATTCCCAGATAATCAAGTTGGGAACAATCTTTGATACCTACACTGCCAACAACTTATTAGGGTCCTATATAAAGACCAGAGATTTACCAATTGCACTCAAGCTGTTCGACGAAATTCCTCAAAGAGACGCCGTTTCTTGGAACTCGTTAATCGCTGGTTACGTCAACAATGGGGACCTTACGAGTGCATGGGAGGTCTTAGTACGTATGAAACGTTGTGGGTTTTGCTTTGATGGGTACACATTTGGTAGTATACTAAAGGGTGTTGCTTCTAATGAGTGTATCTTTGCTGGTGAGCAAGTGCATTCGTATATCGTTAAGACTGGGTATGAGGAAAATGTGTACTCGGGGAGTGCTCTTTTGGACATGTATGCTAAATTTGGGAGAATGGTGGATGCACGTAAGTGTTTTGATTGTATGGATGAGCGGAATTCTGTGTCGTGGAATGCTTTGATTTCTGGGTATGTTGAGATTGGCGACCGTGTTAATTGTTTATGGTTGTTTAAGTGTATGCATAGAGAAGGTGTGACACTTGATGATGGTACATTTTCTCCTCTTATGACGTTGTTTGATGCGCCTGAATTGTATAAATTAACAATGCAAGCTCATTGCGCGATCATAAAACATGGGGTGTTATCTGATACCTCTGTACTAAACGCCACAATCAGTGCGTACTCTGACTGCGGGTCACTTGAAGATGCCAGGGGGGTTTTCGATGGTGGAGTTGGTGAGTGGGACATTGTCTCTTGGAATGCAATGCTGGCAGCTTGCTTAGAACATGATAAACGGGCTTTTGCATTTAATCTGTTCTTTGAGATGCAGATGTTGGGATTTGAACCAGACATTTATACTTACACTAGCATGATAAGTTCTTGTTTTGAGGAAGAAATTAGAAATCAGGGTCATTCTTTACAGGCATTGGTAATCAAAAAAGGAGTAGCTAATTTGACGCCAATCTCTAATTCATTGATGGCTATGTATAGTGGATCTAATGGAATCCATATGGAGTATGCATTAAAGATATTTGAAAACATGGAATTCAAAGACCAAGTTTCGTGGAACTCGATGTTAACAGGACTCTCACAACATGGTTTTAGCGAGAATGCCTTGAAACTTTTTCAGATAATGCAATCTGAGAACACAGGGATGGATTATTATGCCTTTTCTGCTATCCTTAGATCATGTGCCGATTTGGCAACCCTCCAGTTGGGTCAACAAGTTCACACTTTGGCACAAAAATCAGGTTTTGTGTCTAATGAATTTGTGAGCAGTTCTTTAGTAGTTATGTACTCTAAATGTGGGATCATTGAGGATGCTAGAAGATCCTTTGATACTTCCTATAGGCAGAACGCTGTTAATTGGAACTCAATCATGTTTGCATATGCACAGCATGGCCAAGGTCATGTTGCACTGGATCTTTTCTCTCAAATGAGAGAAAGTAAAGTGAAACTTGACCATATAACTTTTGTTGCAGTTCTAACAGCATGCAGCCATATTGGTTTAGTTGAAGAAGGATATAACTTTTTAAAATATATGCAATCTGATTATGGAGTTTCACCTCGAATGGAACATTATGCTTGTGTGGTTGACCTGCTTGGAAGGGCTGGATGCCTTAAAGAAGCAAAAAAGTTAGTTAAAGATATGCCATTAAAACCTAATGCAATGGTGTGGAAGACTCTATTGGGGGCTTGTAGATTATGTGGTGATGTTGAATCAGCAATGGAAGTGGCAAACTTTTTATTGGAAACGGAACCTTATGAACACTGCACTTATGTTCTTTTATGTGACTTGTATGGACATCTCAGGCGGTGGGATGAAATTGCTGTTTTAAAGAGAACGATGAAAGAGAAGGGGGTCAAGAAAGTACCAGGTTGGAGCTGGATAGAGGTCCACAACCAGCTGCATGCCTTTAGTGCTGATGGCCATTCCCATGCAAGAAACCAAGAGATAGACCAAATGCTGAGAAATTTAACAGACGATATTGCAAATTTGGAAATTTCCTATGATTTTAAAACTTTTTTGGATGATTGGGATTGAGTACTAAAGATTCGGTTACCGTGTGCTTCAAGATGAAGATTCATATTCTACAGTTCACTACTAGTGTTTTCTAGATCTTCATCAGGTGCTAGTTACATTTTGCATATATTAGGTGTCCAATACTTATTGATTATTGATATTTGTGATAGTTAATCAGACTATTTGTTATAATTAACTATCACAAATAATCAATATGATTTAACTGAGATATTGATTTTATGTGATAGTCAGACTATGAGATTATCATTTTTTTCATGTAGGTCATTGACCTGTGAAATGTCAATTGGTGGAGTGTTATGGGCTGTATTAAGATATAGGATGCATCTAGCAGCAGCACTACATCAACCTTTCCGGTTAGAGGATATGGGCAAATATGTGAAAGAGGATCAAGGCAAGCTTAAATATTTTAATGCTTATGAATTCAAGTAGTGATGGTAACCATCACTTGGTGGTTAAGTTGATTCATGATGGGCATAAAATATGCATAAAACTTGATAGTGGATGCAGTTTATTGGAGATTAAGGGGTTGGCACTGCCTTCCACCATTAGGTTGAGTTTGTTTTGATATGTACTTCTTGGAGATCCGTATATAAACATATATTTTATATAATTTGATAAGAATTAAGCCACTATTATCTGACTAAACTATAGTTTATAGCAATATTAAAACCAGTGGTGATACAATTTATATGCATTTTTAGCCTTCTAAGTGCAGGATTATTCTTATATGCAGCCGCCTTACATCACAGCACCACAATTTCAATGCTTTGTCAGTATGCACTTCTATCTGATGAATATTTAATGAGCGTTGAACCAACTAGTGAGGTTACGCCTTTGTGACCAGATGTTCTTGCGTTCAAGTCACTGCAATAGCCTACTTGCAACTCATGACGTGTTTGTAGGTCATTTTGAACCAAGAAAACCATTCACATTTGGTCCTATGTATTGTGGATTCTTTATTGTCCAACTATCATGTGACACTGGGTATAAATTAAGTGATTCTCTAACTATAGTTCTCATACCGTTTTCTCTGCAAGAACATCCAAGTTACTTGCACCATGAAGGCCTCGAACTACAATTGTTTCTCTTTCTTTGTAACCATCTCAATGTTAGCTTTGGCTGCAAGTTCTCAGTTAACAACTAATTTCTACTCAAAGTCATGTCCTAATCTTCTCACCATTGTACGTAAACAAGTTATGAATGCGGTCAAAACCGAAACAAGAATGGCGGCTTCTTTAATTCGTCTTCACTTCCATGATTGCTTTGTGAATGTAAGTCATGTTCTAACCACTTGATTATATATCATATCAATTATCTGAATATGATTTCTCTAACATTTTTCAATACCTCATGCTATTAGGGTTGTGATGCATCACTTTTACTTGATGGAAGTGATAGTGAGAAGACTGCTCTGCCGAACAATAATTCCGCAAGGGGATATGAGGTGGTTGATGCCATCAAAAGTGCTGTGGAGGGCTCATGCAGTGGAGTAGTTTCTTGTGCTGACATTTTGGCCATAGCTGCCCGTGATTCAGTTCTCTTGGTGAGTATTAAAAATGCCTACACAATATATAAGAAGGAAAAATAGATCTCAAAATGATTAAAAATGATTTGCAGAGTGGAGGACCATCATGGAAGGTCTTGTTAGGAAGAAGGGACGGACTTGTGGCTAACCAGTCAGGAGCTAACACAATGCTACCTGCACCCTTTGAGACAGTTGGTAACATCACCCTCAAGTTTCAAGCCGTAGGCCTCAATGTCACGGATGTCGTGTCCCTTTCAGGTGCCTTTGAATATTGTTTATCATCTTCACATGGTGTACTACGAGTAGCTAGACCTGTATGATTTTGTTGCAAACAGACTAATGTTCTTAAAAATAAAGCTTAAAAGGTCCTATGCATTACATTGGTGAAAAGACTTAAATCTTGTAATCATTAATTTACAGAGGTGGTAAAATGGATGGGTTGGCATGTTGAGTAACTAGTCAAAACAGGTTGAATCAGGTTGGGCTAGGCCACAAAAACATTTTTATTTCCTAATTACTTTATTCCAGTAGTTTTAATTACAAAAGCTAAATTATAATAATAATGATGATGATCAATGTATTTTCATAAAGCAATTTAGGAGGTTTTATGCATTTTTTTTTTAAAAGATGAGGTTTTCGGCATTTGATCACACTTTGGATGACTTTGACCTGTTAGATCCATTTGACATTTTTCTTCTCTAGCCATCTTTTATAAAAAAAAATAAAATTAATCCACATAACCCGCAAGAGATGTAATTCTACCCAAACAAACCCTTTATAGGTCAACGGGTTGATTTTCTCACCTCTAACTGTATATCAATTGGATATCTCGTTTACTAGATTGTAACCATGCAGGTGCTCATACAATCGGATTAGCAAGTTGTGGAACATTCGGAAACAGATTATTTAACTTCTCGGGGACAAATGCTCCTGATAGTACGTTCTTGGACCCCAACATGGTATCCAGCCTTCAGAATCTATGTCCTGTCAATGGAGACGCTAGTCGGACAACACCTCTGGACTGGAACTCGACTGACCTATTTGATACTCATTACTTCCAGAACTTGATTAATGGGAGGGGTATTCTGGAATCTGATCAATTCCTATATTCGAGTGATCAGGGTATTTCAACTACACGAAGTCTAGTAGAACTCTACAGCAATAACACGCAGCTTTTTTTCAATGATTTTGCAAATTCAATGATCAAAATGGGGAATATACAACCCCTCACCGGATCAGCTGGACAGATTAGGAAGAACTGCAGGGTTGTTAATTCATAGATTCTCTATTTTTAAGATTATGTAAGATAAGTTGTGATCAACTAATTACTCAACCTTGTTGGATCTATACTGCAAGTTATGAATAAATGAAGTGTTTTCTCACTCTGCAACCTTGAGTTTTGGCTACATTCTCCTTGATTCTGATTTTTTATTACCAAGCAAAATAACTACCAATTATGATTTCGTATTCATAGGCATGTAAAACTTGTATGTATATAAATAAAACAACAGTCCATATAAAACACACAAATGCAATGGCAATTGTTTTGGGAAAGAAGATATTGAAATACCCATTTATTACCTTCATACATAGCTTCAGTTGGGTTTTTTTTGGGGGGTACATCTTTAACCAAAACTGAAATATTTCGAACACATTTTACATGCTAAAAAGAGTCGTAATTCATCTAATACACAATATTAGGTACAGAAACTCAAATTTAATGCAGTGGGGATAATAAAGAAAATCCAATCAACTGAGCTCTGTTCTTGAGTTCTTTTGGGTTTAAGAAAGCCCTTTCACCCGTCCAGTTTCAGTGTCAAGATCAATGTCATAGAAGCAAGGTCGTGTAGGTAGTCCAGGCATTGTGCTCATTGTCCCAACCAATGGGTAAATGAATCCAGCACCAATGCTTCCCCTAACATCCCTAATTGGCAATACAAATCCTGAAGGCACGCCCTTTGCTGAGGCATTATCAGAAAATGAATATTGAGTTTTCGCCATACAGATTGGAAGACCTGAGAATCCTTGTTTACTATACATCTCAATCTGTTTGTCCGCCTTTCATGTCAAAAAAAGAAGAAAAAACTTAGAACATCAATCAAGAAACTAATTCTACGGCATAATAATTCAGCATTAGAGGTGGGTAGAAATTAAGCACATCGGGCAATACACAAAATGATTAGAGTTGATTCGATTGAAATAGTTTGAGGCAAAAGGAGCCAGAATGCACACTTTTTCTTGTCCCTTTTAAAGAAGAGATGCCTTTTACAATAGTTATCTAAATACTTAAACAAAAGACGATTTAGGAGGTTCTGTGCATTTAAGATAGGACTTAGGGCAGCTTTCAACCCATTCTGTTTTTTGCTAATATTTTTATTTGGCCATTCTGCTTTTAACTATATTTCTTATTTGATCTGTTTCAGATAAAACAAGCCTAAACTGATCCATGCATCGATAAATGGTTCAAATTTACCATTTCTAACTAAAACTTCTTCCAGATCACCAGATCACCATGCATCAATATATGTAATTTGGCAACTTGATTGAAGTGTTCAGTGACTTGATGCCAGCAACCCCAAAAGAGACAACAAAAGTACTCAAGATGTATATTACCACTCAAACACAGAAGTAAAAAATCGGTTTATACCTGTTCCGAGTACTCAACACCACTAGCACCATATGATCTTGCTATGGCTTCTATCTTCTCTTTGATGCTAATATCCAAAGGGTACAAGAACTTCAGAGGTTGTGTGGCATTTTCACAGGCTTTTTGAACTGCAATCCCAAGGTCAATCTGTGGGCAAAATAGTAATTTAATAACAAGTTAGCAACAAAATAGACATAATCCGTTAATGATATTCAACGAAAGGTGTTGAAGGCATCATCCATTTTTTTTTTGGCTATTCGTTGCTTTTGCGTTTTAAGATAGTATTATATCAATATAGTTAAGAGAACTAACCGCTCCTTTTCCACCATGCGCATGATGAGTGCAAAGAACAGCATCAAAAGCGCCAGCTGCAATGGCAGCATTCTTGACAGCAGCTATTTCTGCATCAGTATCAGTAGAAAACTTGTTCACAGCCACAACAACATTCACACCATAAGCCTTTGTGTTCTCAATGTGTCTAGCCAGGTTCACGCACCCTGCTTCCACAAGAGCCACATTTTCAGTTGTGTAAGCACGGTCAAGTGGCTTTCCAGCTGTAACCAATGGTCCACCACCGTGCATCTTGAGAGCCCTGATAGTTGCAACTATAATAGCACACTGAGGTTTCAAACCACTATATCTACATTTAATATTCATAAACTTCTCGGTTCCTATATCAGAACCAAATCCTGCTTCTGTAACAACATATCCACCTGGACCCACAAGCTTCAATGCGATTTTGTCAGCCACAATGGATGAGTTTCCATGAGCTATATTAGCAAATGGGCCTGCATGAACAAGAACAGGGGTGCCTTCAAGAGTCTGCATTAAAGTTGGATTTATGGCATCCTTCATGAGCACGGTCAACGCACCACCAAGCCCAAGATCATCAGCGGTAATAGGGTCACCTGACTTGCTGTTACCAATCACCATCTTTCCAAGCCGTTCTCTCATGTCAGATAGAGATGTCGTGAGGGCCAAAACTGCCATTATCTCACTAGCAACAGAAATATCAAAAGCCGTTTCTCTCACCATTCCCTTCTCATCTGGACCTTGACCGACAGTAATTTTCCTCAAGAAACGGTCATTTACATCCATAACCCTCCTCCAAGTGATGCTGTCGGGGTCAATGTCAAGTCTAGCAAATTTGCTGACTTCTTCTGGGGTCAAATCCTCAGGTTTGGTTTTGGTAATATTGAGTTTTTTTAAGCGTCTAAACATTATGTCGTTGAAGGTGCGGATACCTTCTTTGTTTGGTGGACACAAACGGTTGAAAAGAGCGGTGTCTTTTTGTGTATTTTCATGAAAGATTCGTGTGTCAATAGCAGCAGCTAGAAGGTTGTTTGCAGCGGTGATTGCATGGATGTCACCAGTCAAATGAAGATTGAACTCATCCATGGGGATGACTTGACTGTAACCACCACCAGCCGCACCGCCTTTAATCCCAAATGTTGGCCCTTGTGATGGTTGTCTGAGGGTGGTGACAACCTAACAACACATGTCACAATCAAGGATGAGATCATGAACATTCAAAACTAATATACAACAAACAAACAAGAACCCACATTTGCTAGAGATAGACAATTTAGGACCAGGGGAAAATGTCTACAATTTACTAAAAAGGTGATACCTTTTTATCAAGATAAGCTCCCAAAGCTTGACAAAGACCAACTGTAGTAGTAGACTTTCCTTCTCCAAGAGGAGTTGGAGTGATTCCTCCAACAACAACATAATATCCATCCTGTCTTTCTTTAAGTTCATCGAACACAGACAACAAAACCTGGAATTTATATATACCCAAATCAGCAAAGACCAAAAAAAATACCTCATATCACATACACATATCAATATCCTGATTTATTCAGACAAAAGTTAAAGAAACCCAAAAGTTAATCACATACTCATCGTAACAGACAATATAATTTTATGTGAAACAGTCGAAGTTTGAACCCAAAACCTCAAGTCCTCAATGTTACAAACAACTGGTACCGCCTTAGTAAACAAGCAACCAAATCTTGAGCTTACACATATCAATCATACAATATCTTTGTACAGAAAGAGAAAACTGTACTTTGACTTATGATAGAAAAATGAAACATCAAACATATAGCACATTCTGATGGAAAAAATGATACCATTCACATGTAACCATTAGGCTTAGCTTACCCATGACAAGACTCTCTTAAAAATCATTTGTAGCAAAAAAAGGCCACTTTGACATCCAAAATCAGCTTAAGCTTTTGGAAGCCACAATTGGTTACTGCATTTCTTAAGTTCATTAATCACACTCCTTAAACATAACATCAGAAACAGTAAAATTATATCTAAAGACATAATCTTTGACTTTACCCATTACTATCCAGGTAAAACAACTTAGGATATTGCTAACCATTTATACGCATAAAATATGGTTGCTTAGCAGACAATTACGTCCATCTACAATGTGTTAACTACGCTGGTTAGCAAAATCCAACTATTTATACCATTAAAAAAATTCCAACATTTTTAGCTCATAATATATAACAGAATCTAGCAGCAGTGGATCATTTACTTCAAAACAACTTATATATAGTGTGTATGTATATAAATTGGGTAAGCTTGAGATTAAAAAAAGGACATACCTTTGCTTTATATTTACCATAAAGATCATAATGATCAGGGTTAAGATTAAGATCTTTAGCAATCTCAGAAATATGTAAGGGAACAACAGAGTTTGCAATGTCTATATCTGCTGGAACAGGGGAAACCACTTGCAACTTTCTTGAACTCATCTTTTCTTCTTCTTTGTAATTTATCAATCTTCTTAGATTTATGTTTTAGTCTTTTGATTTATTACAGTATTTTTTGTTTCATGTGGTATAGATATAGATATAGATATATCCTCTGTTTGCAGTCAAGATTGGTGAATATGGGTTGGTTCGATGAACACAGAAGTGCGGACCTTATCTGGGCCTATAATATTGAATCATATGTGGAGCCCTTTGATAATTCCTAGTGGATTATTATGAAAATATATTTACTGTACTATTTATTCGGAGTATTATTATTATTATTTATTTATTTATTTTTATTATAATTATAATATTTTTCACTCATGGAAATTTGAGTCTTTTTTGTCTCTGTCTTTGTGTTTATGTTGAATTACAAACGTGTCTTCTTATGGGTTTTATAAAGTGTGGTTGCTAACTTGCTATTGAGTTGCAAATCTAAACTTGTCTTCTCAACATTTCATCCTACTTTTGAGAAAATCGAATCTGCAAAATCCCAACTTGTTTTCTCAACATTGCATCCTACTCACTTTTGGTAAAATGTAGAATATCGATTTTAATAAAAGATGATTTGACAAACACTTTTTTTTTTTATCTTCCTGAATATGTGTATTTTGCAACATAATATAATCTAATAATCATCTTCAAAACATGTTTAACAAACAACTTATAATGGTCAAACGAATATATTGTATGAGATTCTTAAAAGAATATACAATTCCCTTGGAAAGCAAATGAATGATCTTATGTTCCATTAAAATTTATAAATTAAAATATATCTGAAAAGACATTTCATAAATCGATTTTTTTTTTTTCTTTTTGGTAAAAGGCCGGGTAACAATCGTACCCTAGTTAGTATACATTCACCCAAAAAACAATTAGAGTTTTAGACGACATGACTGAATGAAAATCGATTTATTTTATTTTTATTCTTTTTGTTTAACAAAAGCGAAAATCACGAAGAATCGATATTTCTTTTAATTGTTCGAATTCTTCTTTGATTGGTTAATATGTGATATTTTTAAATCTCATTACTAACAAAATCAAATGATCTCAAACATGTTGTATAAGGTTTGGCGTGGTTTGTGGTGAGCTTTGTTAATTGGTATCTACACTCTAGTAATACTTGGAGCTTTTATGTGGTGATTTGTTTCTATGGGTTTGATGATTGGACTTGTCTTTTAAATTGTGTAAACTTTAAGGATATTATCAATGTTGGGTGGTTTGTGATTTACTGTCTTCATTGGTCGTGGTTATGGATTTGATGTAAAATTAATATGTGTTTTGTTGGTGCATGGTTTGTTATTGGATGGGATGTTTGTATTTTTGGTTCACGTGGTTGAAAATGCGATATCATTTATATGTAGGTTCTAGTATTTGTTTTTGTAACACCATCAAGTTTGTAAGGTTGGTTTCTAAAAATCAAGAATCGGAAGATGAGTTAAAAATGAGATTAATTTGGATGGAAGACACTTTCTAATAGTAGACTTGGATGGAGATTTGAGAGTTTTTATGCTTTTGAAGAATCTACGAATGGTTTCTTTATAGATTTAGACACCAAGGTAATTGTTATCGTCGCCATCACATATCAATCTCACATTCTCACCTACATCGACTAACCTCGTCTCTGGCTCTCCGGGCTCCGGTATCATCTCTGACATCAACCTCTATATTTGACACTTTGAGAGAAGAGGAGGTTGTTGAGAAGATAAAAGGATCAAAATGATAAATAGAGTTTTATTCGGCATGTAAAATAAATTTAGTTTCATAAAATTATGGGAAAAAATGAATGTTCTACCTGAGAAAAAAACTTAAACTTGTGACACGTAATATTTCAACTCATATTGAAGTTGCCAATGACGTTTTTGAAATGTAAATTTTCACATCAGACTTTTTATTTAACTCGCTAATTATAATACGTAAGTAGTATTTTGAGAAAGTCTAAATACATTTTTGAAAACCATTAGCCTTTAAACATGTAACAAGTTATCAAAGCAAAATATATTAAATACTCATTCGGCAAACAAATTTACAATCATATACTGAGTTTTGTAGTTTACTCTACTCTGAAATGAGTTAATGGTTTTATGAGATTAATGAGTGTGAATAAATGGTTTTATGAAATAAGTTAAAGTTGATGATAACAGAGGCAAGGCGTGCAAAAACGTCTCATAAAAAGCCAAAATTTAATTCAAAACAAGACAAAAACAAACGAACAACCACCCAACCATTCATATCATATAGTAAAAGAAAATAGCATTTCAAAACCCCATAACAAAATCAAATCTCCTTTCCTTAGCTGTTAAACACAACACATTATACATATACATACATGAATCCCAATACATTTATTTCTATCTCAACTGTTTGTGTACAATCTGAACTACTACCACTACTACTAGATTGACCCAAATGAATGAATGAAACCTGGGATTTCAAGATTTTATAAAAATCTTTCATGCAATTCAATTAATCTGATCTGTTTCATCTATTTAAACCATAAATCTTGTAAACCAATTTCATAATAGGCCCTTCAATACTCATGGGATTGTTGATTTCAGCTCATAAATTATAAGTACTGATTTCTCATCTGGGATTTGCTGTTCTTGGTCAGTTCTTACTTCTTAGCTATTTTCTTAAAATTCCTGTTTCTGGGTATCTTTGATTCCTTGAAATTGATGTGGGTTTGATTGTAAAAGTGAAAAAGGTGCAAACTTTTTAGGGCCCAAGTCAACTATATATCTTTTTCTTTTTTTGGTGAATCTTGAAATTGAGATAAGATGTGATGATAGGAAAAAGGTGCAAGTTTTTTTAATGGTTTTGATGAGAATTTCTTGTACTTTTATGGTGTAATATATTGTCAAAATTTGCAACATTTGTGTATGTAGTTGGACTTAGGTATATGTATTTTTTGCTATAAGTTTAGGCATGTTTTCTATGTCATAATGTGTAGGTTTCTTATGTTTCTGCCTTCAGTTGATATATTTCTAGGAAATGTTTTTTAAAAAGGAAATGTAGTACTCCCTTCAGTAGTTTCTTGAATTTTGATTTTAGCTTGGTATATTGATTATCAATTTTAGGATTTTAGTAGTGAATCAAAGAGCAAAGAACATGGCTCCTGGGGGTAATGTTTACCAGGATGTCACTGAATCGCGCAGTGCACTTGCGGATTATGGCGTCAAGTCTGCAAATGTAGAAGGAAGAAGTGGCCTCAGATTATGCGGTCCTGCTGTTAGAAGGCCCGGAATGGCATCAAACAGTGCCGTTCACGAGCTACTCGAGTGCCCTGTGTGCCTAAACATAATGTGCCCGCCCATTCATCAGGTATGCTATGCATATTGTATCCATTTATGGGTATATCAATATGAATATGAAATGTCGAATAATTGAGGTTTTTGTGTGCAGTGTCCAAATGGGCACACAATATGTCTTGTTTGCAAAACTAAGGTGCATAATAGTTGCCCGATATGTCGGCAAGAGCTTGGAAATATAAGGTGTCTGGCCTTGGAGAAAGTAGCAGAGTCCATTGAGTTGCCTTGCAAGTACCATTCTTATGGTTGCCAAGATATTTTACCATATCATAACAGGATGAGACACGAGGAGAATTGCAAGTATAGGGGGTATAATTGTCCTTATGCAGGTGCAGAATGTCCGATCACTGGTGATATTCCATTCATTGTGGCGCATCTGAAAACCGATCATAATGTTGATATGCATGATGGCTGTAGCTTTAACCACCGATATGTAAAGCCCAATCCTCATGAAATCGAGAATGCTACTTGGATGTTAACCGTAAGATTTTCCCTCATAATCCTACGTATATAAACACACATGCTTATTCATGTATATATATGTATTTATGTATCTATTTTTCGATTATTCCATATGGTGTCAGACCTAAACTTTTTAGGGTCCGGAGTTAAAATACTCTGAGCTAGTGCAACATTTCATCCGCTGTAACTTGAGAGAGTCCAAGTGGGCTGTTTGGCTCGCAATTTGAACAGATTATACTTTTGGAATAATCAGATGAGTTTGAATCTACTCTTTAGTTGATTATGCCTTTTGAAATGTTCAGTTTTGAATATGCTACTCTCAACAGATAATCAAAATCATATGTCTTTTATCCAAACATTAATAAACTGATTAAAGTTAGAGATGCAATAATAAGATGTTCTATGTCAAAACTCAAACCCGTAAAAGCCCCTACACACTCTTTGCATGGTGCATCACTGCATCCCCTTTATTCCCTTAACCCCTCTCCACAAGAACTAAATAATGTGAACAGTCCCTAACCATAACGTATTCATTATCTTCTTTGACGCAGATCTTCAACTGCTTTGGATATCAATTCTGCCTGCATTTTGAAGCATTTCATTTGGGAACGGCACCAGTTTACATGGCCTTTTTGCGTTTCATGGGTGATGAAAACGATGCCAACAAGTTCAGTTACAGCCTTGAGGTTGGAGGAAATGGTAGGAAGATTAAATGGCAAGGGATCCCAAGAAGCATTCGTGACAGTCACAAGACTGTTCGTGACAGTCTTGATGGGCTGATTATAACAAGAAACATAGCACTGTTTTTTTCCGGTGGTGATGGGCAGGAACTGAAGCTGAAAGTGTCTGGCAAAATATGGAAAGAACAGTCTTGAGTTAGAACATGGAACTTCATTGTAGTCCTTTTTTTAAATCATACCCTTAAGAAAAAAGTTTAGCCTAAAATCGGCAGGGAGTCGTATTTCGCTGATAGATTATTAATTCAAAGTATATAGTTGCACATTGGTGGGTGAATGGTCGTTTGAATCTGTAGACTATCAGATGGTAACTTTATACAGTAAAAAGAGAGTATCATTTGTTTAGTGAATGAGTTGCAAGTTAGTGTCATGTTCTTGGTACGAGTGAGCGCTAAAAATTTTACTCGTATGTGTGTAGAATTCTAAATACACTCTGAACATTGCCCAGGTAATTATATTTGTGTATATGCATATACTTAAACACGATCCTTAACCTCCTCGACTTACTACACAAGTATCTCCTTGGTAAAAACACTATAATGAAGCATCTTTCTGCATAAAGCTTTTGAAACTTTTTATGTACTACCCAAATGTATGTTGTACTTGCTTTATATAAAGTGAGTTACTAGTTCAGTTGTTCCTCTTTTAGGTCCTTCAACTTTGAAAGACTTTAACCCAACACCAGATCTTATTTTTCCAATGACGTGAATTGACTATATCAATCTTTACCATGTTGCCAATGGTTGTTTTGAACTTTTGTGAAATCCTACGTCTCTAACGTTTATATCCTTTGGCCAATGACTTATGACGAGTCCAGTTTTTACAAGGGAACTTGTTATCTTCCTCTGGTACTAAATTACTTGATCACTAAATGTACAATGCATCTAAATCAACCCCGACATGTGTAAATATTTTAGAGAGCCAAAATAACCATTTCACCGCCTGTAAGTATACATAACATGTATTTGGTTTAAATCTCATGATTGAAACAATGGTCTGTAATGTTGAAGTTAACCCACTAGATAACCAGTTGTAAGTTAAGAGGTAACGAGGAAAACATCTATTCGATTAGACTGCCAAGGGCAACGTTTTCTTGGTAAATTACCTCAAGATTTTATTTAATATTTACATTAATGACCAACCAGCTTACCTTCAATAGTACATATCATTTTGTAACTTATATTGCATAAGATGATATGATTTGTTAATTTGGTACGATCTTTACATCTCATTTGACGTTTTAAGCATACACAAAACATAATTCCTTTGTTATATAAACATGTAAAGTTATAAACTATGGGTGCTCAATTGCTGTATAGCTAAAGATTGTAATGCAATTGTTATATAAACATACAAAGTTATAAACTTTGGGCGTTTAATTTGTAAAGTGCAGCTAAAGATGTATTAACCGAAGTATCAAACCATATAATCTCATACAATTCTATCTATATCTACATACTTCATTTTATTACAGCTGGGACACAAACAAATAATTCTACTTTCTGATCCACTGAATCAGCATGTACATCTAACAGAAGATGTTTGCCACTGATCTGAAATTGCAGAGCTGGAGAAATGAGCCAACATTAAACAGACCAGCCAGTAATTAGTATGTTTTAAGTGCAGGGTCAAATAGGTCAGGTTGACCAGCCATGGCCAGTTATTAAATCTTAACTTAAACACGGAATTTTGCAAATTGAAACCAAAACTTATAAATGTAAGTTAATTCTACTACAACACCACACTACTATTGAACGGAAGTTCAACAAAGTGTTTTTGGAACACACCCTTTTCACATTTAAAGAACCATTGAAAATGCAGACTGAAGTCTAACTAGTCATAATAATCCTTCAAGCATAGGCACATGTCTACATCATGAGCTTAGAGGACTCATTAACCTCAAATTCTATAAGTATAGATACAATTATCAGGACCAACCTTTTAACGACTCCCGGCTAGCCCAACATGAACCAATCCAAGACTGGTTTCAGTTGTGACCAGTCCCTGGAAGGTCCTTGACCCAAAATTTCTCAGGGACTTGAATGTTTACACACCTGTGCAGGGGACAAGGAGAATATAAGCAGAGGATGTTGCAAAATGAGCTGGATGGAAATGCCAAATATACAAACAGCTTCAATAAAAAAATAACATGTTTTACAAACAACATGAAATGGACTTGACTCCTTACATCGATTCTTACACAAAGTTCAAAACAAGATTAATGGCTTCCGATAAATTATCAAACCACGTACCATGGTTATCATGACACAGTTCTTCCATAGCAAATGCAAGCAAGATATAGATTCTTTGCCCATTTCTCCTGCAAAATTTGCCACCAGAACCAATGTTAAGAGTTGAATAATGTCAATAGCATAAATGCCATACGTTACTATAAATTAATATTTTACCCTTGGATTATAAGAAAGACAGATATCTCATTAATTCAGAATCCCGCCACAAGTCAAATGCAACATTCTTTTTTTCATTTTTTAAAAAATTTTGATTTAAATTAATCTGTAGTAAACGTTACAAATTACTACTCCCGTGCAATGAGAACTGAAAAATGTGCAGGCTCATAACTTAGGACAAAACTACGAGTCTGACTCTCAAGGACCAACCAAGCAACCATTCAAGTATTCCGATAGATGGAGATATACAAGTATTTCAATGAAGAAAATCACAAATGAAGGTTCCACCAATTATACTGACCTTAACATGAGTGCTTGGAAACTGTGATGTGCGTAAAGTTTCCTGTGTTTCATCACCAGGCTTGCGGCGTGGCACACTCAAGATAAGTGCCGTTTGATCCCACGTAGCAGCTGTCGATGTGATGCGATAGCCATTATCCCACCTTCTGTGGATGCCCTCACTTGGATAAAGGAAATCAAGCTCCACCACCTACAAAAGCAAGGCAGACCTTGTGAAGGTTTGTAAGATACATTCAAATGGTACATATAATCATCAGACATGTTAAATGTTAAGGATAACGATTCTATCAACGATAGAAGGCATGATACCTGATCACTGAAGCCAGCATTTCGAGACATGACAATACCCCATCGGGTACCAGCGGTTGCCATGGAGGTCACGTGGAACCCTTCTCTCCATTTTTTATTTATCCACTTAAAAGGGAATGAATCGCTTACTTTGTAAGATTGTTGAGAATACTGGGTCCCTGCAGAGATCAGCTTATAGTTATAAACAAAAGCCAAGAGTTGTGTATCTAGACCACTTAATCAAACAATTATCACCAAACCTTTCGACATCACCACAAGAGAGCTGCCATTGTTGGCACCAGCAATGGAACTGATATAATAGTTCTTCTCCCACTGTTCCATAATCCATTCCTACAGCAAAGTAGAGAAAATAAAAGTACACAACTTGTTGCTGACTTGCTGCACACCTGTAAAAAAAATGGTACAGCATGTACCTTGTGCAAGAAGAAGGGAGACAGCTCATAAACTTGACTTGTGAATCCGGTCCCAGCATCCATTATTAGAGCCCACAAGTTGGAGCACGATGCCACAGAACTTATAAGTAAACCATCAGCATTTCCTCTCTCAACATGTTGGCTCAATCTTGCATCCGCAACATTGTAATGATACCTAACGCAAAATACACAATAATGTTAATAGATAATGTTGAGGTTATATGAATTGACATCTGCAATTAATGAAATGTTAGAGTAACAAAGAAAACTATCAACCTCTGTTTCATTGGTTGCCTGGCATTGTAAATTGAAACCCACTGAGTTGCAGGAACTCCCATGCGGATTTTCTTTGTAGGCTGTCCTTCATCTTCCTCGTCAAGGTTCAATCTTCCCCGTTTTTGACCAACTTGAAATATAATCTGAAATCAAACACGATTTTAAAAAGTTTAAGCAACTATTTCGTAGACATATTTCAACACACCAGTTGTAATGTGGATCACCTTTTGAGCACCATCTGTGTTTATTGGCCTTATGGCAGGATTGGGACCTAGCAGACCCTCAAACAAAGAAATTAGCTTGGAATAGTTTGGCTCCTCGTCGAACTTCATATTTACGACTATCTCCAGAAATTGCCTTACAGGTGCAGGGCAGAAGCAGCACAACATTTCTGGAGATGTGGCCATTTTCTTCTTGCAGACTAGAAATGATTTATTGTCACCCTAAGAAACAACAGGATATATCAATATAATAAACAACTTACACAATCCGAGCAATTCACGTATCACTTGATACGGACGACTTCTGTTTTTCCGACGGACCACAGAAACGTCCTCACAGCTTGAACGGGACAGAATACAAAATTTTGATGTACCTGATACCCTTGCCAAGGCAACCTGCCACGGTGAAGGAAAATGAGCGTGTAAGCAAGAGATTCCAAATCGTCTCTTCTACTAGCAGTCCTTCCCAAATGTGCATGAACACTAGCATATCTAACCGTTCCTCTGCAATGACATGAAAATGTATATGATGGGTATGTTGCATGATGAAACATATTCCGAATGGGTTATTTAAAGTAACTAGTAAGTTGAACTTCACCTGAACATGTCAGGGCGCTGATCATAATCAACATGTTGACCACTAGCCGTCTCTCGCCACTTCGTTGCTGCGATTTCAAGTATCAATGTAAGTATTAGAAAGGACAGCAGAAAATAATCATAAAATTCAATCTTCAGAAGTAAATTATTCATTACCCAACCCCAGATCAACAAGAAATAACTTCTTCTCTTGAGATGTTGATGGCTGGCCAAGTAAAAAGTTCTCTGGCTTTACATCTCCATGCACGTAACTACAAAGAAGAAGTCATATAATAAGATAGCATTCAAAAGGAAATACAACTATTAGTTGAAACGGAAAGGGGAAAAATGTAGAGACGGAGAGCATACCCTCTTGCATGCATTTTGTCCAAAATTGATAAAGCCTCGACAGCTATACAAGATACCATTTCAGATGACATCCTGGAAATTTGACAAAGTGAACAAAAAACACATGAACAAAATTAGCCGACAAAGAAAACAGAGACAAGATAGAAGATACAACGATAGTGCATTACGAGCATAGGCAGAAAATATTTGAGGACGGTCCATACACATCAGGAGAGCCAAAAAAAACCTTTAGAACTTACGATTGCCCTGAAGAATTCCATACATCCCATAAACTGGGTCCGAGCATGTCCATGACCTAGTAGAAATAAAAAGGTGTTAATACAACAGACTGTTGATTTCTTATTGTTGTTTCAAACAGATGTATAAGAAGCCTATTATCATACCATTACATAATACTCTCCTTGCTTTCCTTTATAATGTACTTTAGGCACACCATGACTACCACCCAGAGTGCTATTAAACCAAAAAAAAAACATCATGTACACATCTAGTTCCAAAAGAAAATTAGTTTGATTATCATAGATATAACAATTAATACATACTTGTAAACTTGCCACTCGTACGGAGGACCATAGCTGCAGCCTTTGCTATTTCTGTGCTCAAACTTAAGAGCTACCTGTTACATAAAATAATTAGAAAAGATAAGTTGGCCACAATTTAATTTCAAAGAACAAGATACTATCGCAACATTCAAAACTGATTGGTTGGTACAAACAACAATATATTACCTCTGTAGCCCCAGGACCAGATATTCGTTCAGTTCCACCAGAAACACGACGACCTACAAATACTTGACCAAACCCACCTTTTCCTAGCTTTCTCTCAACCTTATACTGTGGTGATCCACCTACTTGAACCTGAAAATCAACAAAATGAAGTATCAAGAATTAGTTTTACATTTAACTAACCAAATGGAACATTAAAAAATTCAGAAGGTTTCACATTAACTCCTCCAAGAGCTCCAATTTTAAATGTTATTTAAGATCACATTAGATTCTTATATCGGCATTAACCTCAGCCCAGCCTGAACAAACTGGAATCCATTTACAATTACTTCTGTTCACTTTGAACCATGGTCTACACGTGCACTCAGTCTATCCGAGTAATTGCAGTTAATTAAGGTACATATAACAACAAAACAATAACATTATATATTCAGGACTCCAACAGCAATTATAACACCATAAACTTTCGACATACATCAAAGAATACAATAGGACTTACATGCATCTTCCACACCGAAAAAACAACAAAACCGATTATAAACTCACAATGCTAATAACTCACCAACATAACTTGTAACAATAACTCTTTTAGCAAGAACAGACACAACAAACAAAATACCTCAGACACAATCCGTCAAGCAAAATTTCCTAAAACCAACTACTAATTACTGTAATTTAATTTAATTCCCTATAAAAAAAACATACATCTATATTCACACAATACAACTATATACACACATATCCAATATGTCCATTTATTCATGTCAACAAAAATGAAGTATCTTGGAAAAGAAAAATGCAGAAATCAACATACTTTATAGTTATAAAATATGTATGTATGTATATATGTGGCGCGTGAGTTATATATAAATATATACCTTATCAGGAAAAGGAGCAGTATTTCCTTCTTCTTCTTGTCCAGTAACCTTATTAGCACTCAAACCGCCACTACCATCAGCCATCTCTACGCGCCGCCGCTACACGTTAAATTAACCTAACTACAAAAATAAGTTCCGATCGTCTCTTCGCCGGCGACCTACCACCACCTCTATTTACCAATTACACGGCGAAAAACTCAACAACCGAGCTCCGACATTCTTTATCCATAAAATTAACATGAGAAAACATATGCATACAGATTCCTGTATCTATAATCATAATCTATGGTCAAACCCTAGGTAAATAATTTAGTCAAACAACGCGTTCAACGATGCTTTGTTTAGAAATATATGATCGGTAAATTTGAAGATTAGTAGAAATTTTGATAGGGTTTGAGAGAGAGAGAGAAATATAGATACAGATATTGTGTATGTATATATTTTTTGATTTGATTAAAATTTTTAGGTCAAAATTAGGGGGGAACGGCTGTGTATGTTCTTCTTTTCCGTATACAGATATTTTTGTTCCGTCAAACTAACAATAATAAATAAATCATTACTTATTTATTCTTTGTATTACTATTAATCAAACTTATATAAAAATATATAAATACTAATAAAAATTTTAAAATCAGTATAATTTTTATTTTTTGTGGGGAAAGTATAATTTTAGTTTCTTTAATTAATCTACTGATGTAGTGATGTAAAATATATATTTTGTTAGAGTTTATATCATTTAGTTTGTGAGTGGTGTGGTTTGTTCTTAAAACATGCAAACACTTTTTTCACATGTCTACAAGTACCTGAAAGATCTTGATTATTGTTAAGTAGTGTTAACAACACAATGTTCTCGACGATACATTACATAAGACTAGTGGTTAACTTCTTAATTTTTAGCCCGATTTAATTTATTTAAATTTGTAGCTTTTTTTAGAAGGTAGCTTTTTCACGACATATATATCTAAGTCGAAAATATATTTTTTGGTACAGATTCGTTTAAGTTTTACCAAGTGGATACAAAGAAAGGAATTTTTTAGTTTAATTAGTATTCATTTGTTTAGGTTTAACTTAAACGAATACACACGTTAAGAAAAAATTTCCTTTAAGCTAGTAAGAGTTTTCGTAAGTGTACTTATATAAAGGCAAACAAAGAACAAAACAACATACATATCTTTTGGTACTAAAAAATCATATTAAAATTACATATATTTGACGTCTTTAATTAAGTAATTGGTTTGAAAGCATGTATTTACATGCGCACAAATAGATTTAGAGTCTTTAGAACATTTATGATTTATTTTTCTAGTCAAGATGTATATATATACTAAAAAGGTACCCGCACAATGCGGCGGGGTAATGGTGGCGGTGGTGATATAATGACGCCAATGGCGGTGGCAGCAATTGATGGTGGTGAGGGTGGCGGTGGGACAACGATTGATGGTGATCATGAACGGTGGTAGTGTTGATGTATGTATATGTGTGAGAAAGAGAGACGTAAGTGTGTGTTTGATGTGTTAGAGTGATTAGGTATATTTTGAGAATATTTAAAAAGATATTGAATTTTTAAAATTAGGAGAAAACAATTCGTTTTATAAAAAGTTATAGAAAATATAATAAAATATAAGTGAAGGGGGAATTGAAATTGATGATTATTAAACCAAATCCTTGCTATGAAAACTATGATTTTATATATATTTTTTTTTGTCATTTAATTACTGATGAGATATTGAGATTCATTTCTCTTTTTCTTCTAAACTTTTAATATGCAAGACCATCATTTAAAATTTTGGTTTAGGTCTTTTTTTTTATCATTACTTTTTTTTTGAAAAACAGAACGAATAAATGACTAACATCTTAATTTTGATGCGCTCACGCCGGGTTTAGGTCTTCTTATGGTTTGAGAATTAGTCTCTACCTAAACAAACTTGTATGTGCGCATTAGTGTCTGGCAAAAATAAATAACTAAAATATGTCGTGTGTAAGGTTTTTCTTTTTTTTCTTTTAAGAGCAAATTTTATTCTACTTTTACTTTACTTTACTTTATATAATGATACATCATTGTTAGGATTTTAGTCTTATTTAATAGAGAAAAAAAAAAAGTTTTTATCACCCTACCTATACATGTGGGTTATATACTTGTATCAAATCGCAACCGATAAGTGGTTCGTGTCATCAATGAATGGAACTCACTCTTTGTGAGTATATTCGAATTCTACTCCCATTGTAAAATCACAATCAACACGTGGGAATATATAGGTCCATTTATAAAATAATTCCTAAAAGGGATGCACATAATTATAAATTTCATGTGAAATATATCAAGTAAGATGCAATTTCATGTGTTCATATATTTGGTGCATTATTAACTCATGATTAACTCCTATTTGGTGCACTAGTATCAACTTTCCATCATCTTCAACTAGCTATATTAAATTTTATGTTATGAATGGTTTTCGAATACAATGTTCATGAAGCAATAACTAATCAATCGGTTCATACTTCATAGTGTCACCTGTGGTTGTCGACTATACCGATCATTTTTGTAAGTATGATCATAAAGTACTTACTATATGATGTTATCGTGCAGATTTTTAAAAGTCTTGCACTAATTTCACTTTTACTTTGATCTTGATCATTGTGGTTCATTAGCTATCAGGACCAAACCCATTTACTATTCCCCTGCATAATGCCATCCATCGAGCAAGCGACTCACATGGGGTATAATGTTGGTTCTTGTTCAACGTTTTCTTCTCATAATCTACCAACCTTTTCCCTATGATTTTTTTAGCTTTAGATTGTGTGAGGATCTATGAGTTAGTTGAATTGTTTATTTGTTGGCCTCAATGTTTTAAATATCAGTATATACCGGTAATACCGTTACTTCGGTATAAATATCCCATTATTTTGTCTAGTATTTTAACTATTCAATATCGGCCCATATTTTCGATTTTTCTGGTATTTTCGATATTTCCGATATTACCATTCCAGAATTTTATCTATTTTCATTTTTATTAACTTTTTTAAAATAGTTTTATAATATTTTAATGTTATTTGTGAACTTTAAAACTTATATTTTGTTATAAATTACATACTTAATATTAATTTTTTTAGTGTGTTGTAATTCTATTTTGACTATTTTCATTAGAGTGTAATAGGTTTTGTAAGATTTTTTATAAAAAAATTTAAATTAAGTTAACTGTACTAGTCGGCAGTGACGGTACTAGAAAAAATATTGCAAGGGGGCAAAATCGAAACTTAAAAAAACGTTTACTACTACCCAAAAACGAGTTAAAATAAAATGTTCCGATGGACATGCCAAAGTGCCAAACAACTACTAGTTAACAGCCATGATCTAAAACTGCTTTATACAATTACGTAAGGAATAGTCATGTTATCTATACATGAAGCTTATACAAGTTTTACATTCATAAAAAAGACCAGCCATGTCAGTCATATTAAGCGCAATAAACTACTACATGGTTACTTAAAAAGGCAGAGGGTAACACCATCAGGTAAAAGTCAATCCGACTAAGGTATTAGCGATGACGTCGCCGTTAATACTCTGACACTGACAGGGGGCCCACTAATTTCTCGTTCAGATTTATCATTACAGACATGAGGGCCCACAGTATTTGTGGCGACGTCGCCGCTAATACCCTCTGTGGTGGGGTTACACATTTTCCCCTGGTGGGGTTACACATCCCGCTTAAAAATTCCTTAGCAACTGAGAATGACGAGACTTCATACTTTAATATTTTTTTCATTATCACGTTATTAAGAACATCTTTAAACACTTCTTTCTCAATGTATGTACCCAACCAGCCATTCATCCATTTATCTCTCATTTTGCTACGCAATCGAGTTTTCACAACCTAATGACATTATTATATATTTATATGATTAAATTCATGTGACTATGTGTGAAAGCATCAACAGACTAATGACATAAAGAATTTTAAGGGCGTATACAAAATACAGACTAATGACACAAAGATTATATTTAGTAGAGAATTATTACAATTAAACAAACCCCAAAATTTTAAGGTCAGTGAATTAATCAAAATTCCTAAAAGCTAGGGACCCTAAACCTAACAAAACAAAAACTTAGCTTGATAATAGTTGGCTAGATCACTAAAAAAAAAAAAAAAGAGTTGATAATAAAGTGTACATTATTGGTGTCTTGAAGATGCCGGGGTTAATGTAAGGATGGATGAATTGAGAAAAAGATGGGTGTAATTTTGTTTGTTGGATGAGACGGTGCTGACTACTAATTCGTGAGGTAAAAGACTAAAAGGGAAAAATTGTTTAGTTTTTTATTATAGCCAAATTATCATAAAACCTTACAAAAATAAAAATAATTTTTGTTTCAAAGTTAAGGGTGGGCAATTACCCCTCCGCCCCCTAGTAATACCGCCTTTGCTAGTCGGTATTTCCAGTAATATCGGTAATATTGGAAATAATCACAATATCAATACAACCAAAATACCGGTTTTTAAAATATTGGTTGGCTCTATTAGTTTTTGATATCGTGCATTCGCGTGGTTCATGGATTTTGTTTCATATGTTTATTGTGTGAGTTTTGTTTCTTTAAATTGCAACCAGGCTAGCAAAGTAATATAATGAATACAGTAACTAGATTGATAATTTACTTCTTATATTTTTTATCATTCGAAATTTATTTAAACATCAAACGTTATTGTTATCAATGTTAGATTAAATTATTAACCCACGTAATACGCGGGAGAACGCATAAAAAGTATTTCAATGTGAGACAAAAAATCCACCTGATCATATTTCAATAGAAGAATACATTATGACGAAACCCATAAACGTAAGAAAAATCTCTCACTTATGAATAATTAATTAATATTTTAGAATATCTTATACTTAACTTTTGTAGAAGATACACAATTTTATAAATTAATATCTAAAATGAAGGCTTGATAAGACACATATATATATGTTTTATATTTGACTATTAAAAAAACTCATGACATCTTTTTATATACTAAGACTTATCGATCAATCACAACTCTTATTTTTTTAAATTGATTTTTGTTTTTAATTTTGACTTTTGTTATTATATTTATGAATTAAAAAGTATGGGCCCATAAACCTTTAAGTATTAAATATATTAGTTAGAGTAAATTACAAAAACTACTTTTCCTATGGTTTGTTCATTTATCGTGAACCATCTATCGTCGAAAGTTTTTTATTAACCAATTTTATAGTGGTAAACTCTTACAAAAACGGGATCTCCTCAAGCTAAAAAGACAAAAATTGCCCTTTCAAATTTTTTATTTTATTCATTTAATTAAGATTTAATATGAAAAAATACTATCACCATCAAGAGACATTTATTGTTTATAAATTTGTTTGTTAAGTCTTTGCATAATGATGGTATAAATAAAACTTGTTTATTTAGTGTAATAGAAATATTTTCAAAAAGACATAATATCTTCGATATTATACAAAATCATTATCAGATTATTAAATTTAAATTACAATATATATATATATATAAAAGGACATATGTGAGTCATACATTTCTCCACTTTTTTCTCCTTTGGTATTTTTTTATTTTAAATAAAAACCCGTATAGAAAAAAATTTATTTATTTTTATTGTTTTTTCTACACTGGCTACTTATTGAAAAAGGACCGATGTAGTATGAATATAGTACGTGTGTAGCTCTTAGCCGAACAGGCGGAAGCTGTTCAAAGGAGCTTCGCCCTTATCATCATGAAATATATAAAGCGTTGGAAGCTAAACGTATTTGAAAATGGTTTGGATTTGATGAACAACAATCCAAAGGTGGTAGTGGTTGGATATGGTACGTCCTCCGCTATGATGGTGGTGAGGGTGATGGGGAAGAATAATAATATAAGTAATAATTAATATAGCATCCATCATTCTCAATACCATCTAACATTAAAATATAACAAAAATTAGTAATTTTTTTCTTTTCGTCAAAAGAATGACAAATTTTGACACAACATAAAAGTCATTGTTTACAAAATAAATTGGTTAAAATATTTTAAAAACTTTATAATTCCAAATAAGGAAATGATTAATCCTCTTAACTAAATAGGCTAAAAATCCTCTTAACTATGAGATGATGACATGTGAAAAGATCAGAGAGCAAGAATAGAAAAGAGAATGAGTGAATACCATATGTCACCTTCTTATAGTTTTAGAAATATTTTTAAGCTAATCTTTATAAAGATTTATCAATTTCCATCGAAATACAATTTAATTGTTTTACTTATTAATTTTCAAGAAAATATATTATTAATAGTCTAAACACAATTGTAAAATAAATGAGAAACATACGAAGATATGTAAATTTGGGATAAGACTATATGTAAAAGTTATGTTTAATTTTTTCTTTATCATGCTTATGTTGAAAAAATAATTTGAGTTGGAAATTTCTTTCATTTATTGACATTGTCACATTATAATAATTTACCGTTACAAATATGTATAATTACATTATGATTTTATGTATGTTACATTTAATATTCATGTAGCTTGTTGAATTCTTATGCAAAAGTAAAAATATATTGTACTATGTGGTCGATAATAGTAATCTTTTTGTCATTTACTTTTAGTAATAATAACTAGATTAATACTCGGTCGGTGACCAGGTAACCATGTAAGCTTATCTTGTATACTTTTAGATAACATATAGAGTTTGGCTATTGTTAAATTTGTCAATACTTGGTCTTACCCAAAATTCAACTTGAAACTGAATCCAAAAACTGGATTAAGATTGTGAAATATCGACTCCGGTAGCTCGCCAATTTGATTTTTTTTGCTCGGGGCCAGGTTGACTTTTTGGGTTAAAAAGGGAACCCGTCAACTCAAAAATATTTAAATTTATATAATTTTTTATTAGGTCAACCCAACAACACAAATTGATTCAACATCTCACAACTCATTTGGCTTGAAATCAACTCGCCAACCCATATAATATGAGATCAACCTACCAAGCCATCCAGTGTGTCAAATTGTTAGAAGATGTATTCTAAAAAAATGTGTAGTTTTGACTCTGATAAACAAGTTTTTTGTTTTATAATATTGATATCTTTTAGTATTATAAATGGTATTTACAACTTATAAAGATAAAATTTTACTAAACTATTTTAAAGTTTTCTATTATTTAACATTGAAGCTTATTATGATATATTGAAATAAATTTATCAGATGTCCCCGGAGGGACAATTGAGCATAAAGTCATGACAAACTTTAATAGTAATGAATTAATATTTATAAACTAAAATTTAAAAGCTTTTTTTTAAAAAAAAACTTTTTATTTATACATACATCTCTATCTATATTAACTAAAAGAGGATTGTCATGACATCATCATTTTATAAAAAAACAACTTATTTGTCACCTATTTTAGTTTTTTTTATTTACTTATGATTTCATAAACATTTTCCTTTTTGAATTTTATTTGCATTTTTATTTTTGTTATTTTATGAACTTTTAATATATATGATCTAAATATTTTTGTCATAACAGATTTTTAAATTATCCATGTATTATGCGGGTTAATAAGCTAATTATAAGAGATACTGTTTCGAGTTTATGAATACCATTGGAATGTCGCAACTTCTGTGACGAAGGTGCGTTTTATAAAATTTTTATTAATATGTCTGTTATGAACCCAAATTAATTAGCTAATTAATTAAGTTTAAAGTAACAAGTTCTTTCAGGAAAAAAAATCAAGCAGTAGTTGCGATTAGAAAGAAAATAAGTTTGATTTTCAAATTTAGTGTAAAAGCATATTACTTTTTCATTTTTTATTTAAAATTTCAACATTTTAAATTGAAATAGTAGTTGCGATTAGAAAGAAAATAAGTTTGATTTTCAAATTTAGTGTAAAAGCATATTACTTTTTCATTTTTTATTTAAAATTTTAACATTTTAAATTGAAATGAACTTGCTATGCTTTTTAATTCGTAATAATATGAATAGATAGAAGATATGACTGTAATCATCTATTTTGGGTTTTTGTATTCATGTTATTGTGGTATAGACGTACACTCTTTTGAAAATAATTTGCAATTTTGCATGTAGTAAATAATTACCATAATTATAAGAGTATACATTTAAGTTAATTATAATAAAATAGTTACTATATATAATAAGTCAATGTTGACTTTTAGTTTAGATGACCAAGATTAAAAGTTAATCTTATTTTCAATGGTTATAATTAGAAGTTTATTTGATTTTTTTATCTCAGCTCTACGGACAATATATATATATATATATATTAATATTACATATATATAATATAATATGTAATATTAGTAATAGTTAGTACTAATAATAATATATAATTAATTAGTAATTTTAAAAATGGAAGTTGATGTCATCAAAACCATCCAAAGGCAAGAATTAAAAATAGCTTTTCATCCAATGGTTGTAGTTTTTTTAAAAAACTATTTAAGGCTCTCTTTTATAATTATTAGAAGATTATTACCCCCCATATCTGATCAACTTCAAATTGAATTTTTTATTTATTTACTTTAAAAATTTTAATATCCCAAATGCATTTTACAAATATACTTAAATATCCAATTAAACATTACTTTCTTTAATATAGGAATGGGACGTAAACAATAAAAAGTAACAAAATAAGCTTCGTATATATATTGCGTATAGTAAAATGTAAACAAAGGTGGCTTTGGTCGAGGTGGTGATTACCTTATTTTTCATATTTCTGGTCCCTGGTTCAAATCCCATGAGTGGGATTAAATTTTTTGGTTGGATATAAAGCGTTGGTTGCTCATTTGAATTAATGGGTTGTACGTTCAAACCTTTTTTCTTACATTTTTAAAGTGCTTTTCTTTTGCCACGAATGAAGAAAAAAAAGAGTACTACAGTGTTTTTCTTTAGCCATGAGTCCATGAACAAAAAAAAAAGCAATACAACTAAGTTTTATTCTATTAAATGTTCCATCCATGTCTTTTTTTCAAAATCAATTTGCTTACCTTTTGAATTTGCACAACAACAGAACTTCATGGTATGCTACAACAAGCAACTGTAGTCTATTTTTTCAATAAAAAACAATTAAATCTTTACGTAAACTATATCATCGATTCATCGTCACTTTTTTTTTTTTTGTAACTAACAGTTCTCATGAGCTGTACAATGAACACTATGAAGATCAAATACAAAACTAGCATAACCATTAACGTTTCTTCGCAACTCTATGGATGGCCAAAGTAAACATATTTACGATATGGTGTTGGTGGTACCGTCTTTAAAGTGGGAAAACTCGGACAAACGATAATTCCGGCCCCGCAACGCGGGGCTTACGAACCTCCTAGTTTTCAAATACTCGTAATACATTGAACAAATATATAACTTCGTTAACTTAAATTTTGATTTGAGAATTTTGAGAATAAATTTAGAAAAGCTTGTTTGTCCTATTTTTGATATCGTTACGTGTGTCTGAGGCCCTACCACTGTTTAAGTGGATAAGACCAGGCAACGACGTCGTAAATATCTATATCCCGATTGTCAACATGATAAAAGGTTTAATGTCACACAGTCAATGACTACATGCCCCTTAACTTTAACAAATAATCAATTTGCATACCTTGTCTTTCACGAAAGCAACTTTCTCATTAAGATTTATCCGGTAACAACAGTTACGGACTCACGGTTATTTGATTCTTATAATTGTATCCAAGCAAATACTTGAAGTCGGATAGTTTCTTAAGTTTTTAAAAATTAAGAAAAACATAAGTTTTCAATGAAATGTGAAGAGCTTGAAAATTTCAAACTTTTTAGGATTAACAGACAAATTATAAATGAAAATAAGTGATATAGCTAACAACGTCTAACTTTCACAAAAACCCGAATTGCAGTGTTGGCCATTAGTAATTTAGTGTAAGAGATCTATAAAATTTAAATTTGACCTACAAAAATATTACATTTATGTTGATAAATACATAGTTACTATTTAACCTTTTAAAATTCTAATGAACCTATCATCTAAATAATTGTTACGATTGTAGAAATATTATATACTTTTAAATATTATTTCTTTCACAAGTGCATAATTTCATGAGGACGCTTTTTTATAACTTTTTCATGTCACCAAATATGAAGGCTTCATTATTAGTTGGAATGTTGAATAAGACAAGACCAAACTATAACCATTGAATATTTGAATTCTTTTGGAATCAAGAGAGAAATTCTTTATCCATACTATAAAGCAAAGGTTGGTATGTGTACAAAGTGGAACAACAAGGGGGGAAGCATGATTTACTTGGAAGTTAGAGGTAACCCAAATACAAATGTACATTTTTTGCTCTAAAAATCATCTACTCCTCCACTATACTTCACATTATATCACTGAATTCTTCAACCTATCAAGATTCATCTTTGAAGAAAATATGCTACAAAACATCCCAACTTGTGCTCACATATTCACTTCCAATATTCACCATCCCACAAATATCAGTGCTGCTACTACTTCACTTTTGCCCAAAACTCTTTTTCCTCCATCTGGGTTTGGTAGAAAAATCAACACGGGCTGCTTTTCATCAGGTTGTGTTGATGCAACAACTAATGGGGTTGGAAGATCATCAAGCATCAAAAGCTCATTGATTGAGGCACCTGTTTTGTGGGCTGGAAGAGTGTGTATCTTTTATGCACTGTTGAAAACTGGTTTGGCTGGATCCCCTTCTAATCCACTTGCCTCCACCACAGGTTCTTGATCCCTTTTGTATCAATTATTATGCTTTATAGTTTATACTTTATACAGGGGTCTAGTTTTATTTGATGTTTGTCTTGTTGATAAATATTGATTAGAACTGCAAAGTGATGGTGATGATTTGGGTTTTGCCAAGTGGTTTGAAGAGTTCAAACGCAATCCAGGTACCTTCAATAATCTATACTATTCTTTATTGAGTGATAAAACAGTAATGTATTGTCATATTGAACATTATCCACAAATTTAAAGTTACAATACATACATATACAATCAGCTTGGGTTCAAATGAGCATTTTTGTCTCAACCAATGTTTTATCACCAGATCAGTTATGTGTGATTTCTACATGTTTCTAGACTGGATTATAATCTAGATCCTGTTTGCATTACAGAGAAAGAAGCATCGGACAAAAGGAAGTTGGTTAGCAAATGGCACCCGACAACAAAAGGTACTCTAAGGCGAAACTACAGGATCCCTTCAAAATCCGAAGGGCGGCGTCTTCTCAAAGCCATAGCTTCCTTACTTTCAGACGATGATCACTTCAGAGATGCCACCTCCCACAAGGTAATTATTCATTTTGTGCAGGTTTCTTTTGTGAAAATGATCAAGCAACCATCTAATAAGTAGAATGCTGCTGCTCCATTGTATATGATTGTAGGGTTGTCAAATTAGAAGGGAGAGTGCTCATGGAGAAACCGTATGCTGCAACAATGTAAGGGCTTTGTTTGATGAGCTCCCGACGCCACATTTGGTTGTTGAGATTACTCCTTTTCCTGCTGGCCCGCTAACAGAAAGTGATTATGCCAGGGCTGAAAAGCTGGAGAAAGTTCTTAGATCAGGTCCTTCTGTATGATCAGCCATCTTGTATTTTATGCTAGGGATGAAAACTTAGAGAAAGTTAGATCGGCTATCCAGTTCTTTTGTATGATCGATCATGTGCTATCTCATGTAACAAACCAATATCTTGTACATATACATGATCTTTTAAGCACCGAAAATTTCCATCAGACGCAAATTAAAAATTGCATATGTTGATTACATTGTACTTGTGTCAAAATTTAACATGACACTGTGTATATATATTGCAAGATTAGTTGAAGGTTAAAAGTTTGAGAAGAGCAGTAAACACAAAAGTTGGAAAATGCATCTATAATCTATTCATTACATTGTAAATTGTGTGTCAAAATTTTACATGGCAGAGGTACTTTATGTTGCAACCTGTACACTTTCAAGTGAAAGGGTAAAAGTTTGAGAAGAGCAAACTGCCAAGGAGGATGTAGGCTGCACAATAGCCCCAAATCAAGTATCTCCAGCCCCTCTGAATACCAGGAGATGCCAATACATAAGAGGCAAACCAATATATGGGGGGGCTTGACGACAAGAACCGTGTAGCAACCTGTAACAAAATCTTATCGGTGTCACAACTTCTGGAATAGAAGATGATGTAGATGGCAGATACATACAATTATATTTGTTAGAAATGTGATACATGTATCAGTGTCATGAAGTGAGAACCTTGAGGTTAGGATATGTACGTACAGATAAAAAGGTGTATGACTCACCTGAACATGCATGACAAAAAATGCTGTGGCTACCATGAACCCCAAGTGCAAAACGAATGGTATGATGATAACTGAAAAGTCTCCTAACTTTTCAGTTGATACATTATCCGTGGAAAGCCTAGGAGGATCCTCTTGTTTAGTGTTATGTTTTCTCCTTCTAAGGACCTGATCTTCTGTTTAAAAAAAATAATCAAAAGGAACTTCTTTAAACCCCAAGGGATAAGTCACAAAACTATAGCAAGATTCATGCTTCAGAACCATACCTTGAACTACTGTTGATATTTCTCTATCTGATAAAGAGGTATTCTTTGTATTTGCTCCCGAGGAGAGAAGTAAATTAGCATCCCCATGTTTCTTGGGAGAAACTTGGAAGCCAAGTGAAAGGAAGACTTTAGGCTGTAGCTTCACATAATGGATAATTGAGCAGACTGCAATGGAGAGTATTGGCGATGCAAGAAGAAAGTTTGGCAATTGTTTTAGTTGGAAATATCGTAGAAAACCGACCCCCCTAAAGTTAAAACAAATCATAAACATTGGTTGATAGAAATATAATTTACATACACAGACATATAGAAGAGAAACAGCATACGCGTACCAGTAATGACTCTGAATAAAGTTGTACAGCAAAGGAATCTTTGCCTCACACCAAGGCCTTAATTTATCAGGATTGTGTCCATCACACAGGTTGTAGTACCCATATGCTTGAAATGCAACGAATGGAACAAAAACACATACACTACGCAAAATTCCAGATACAAGAACCTGAACTGCCAACTACATAGACAACACATATTATTATTGTCCAACAGAAGCACAGAATGCATTATTTAAGCAAATGTAAACTTACAAATGTGCTTCTTTTATAAAATACAGCTTCATAAGCTTGATGCATGGTCTGGAAACCAATATACCCTGCATTGAGTACCCCATTTGACCTCGCACATCCAGATAAAGCAAACCAGAGTGTTGCCAAATTATTTGCACCCAACATCAAAAAGTTAAGTCCTCCGATTGATAATAGTGCATACAAACTCTCAGAGTAGCTACAAAAACAGAGTATTGGTTTCAGGTGAAAATCTTTGAGCATTAAGTATTAAAAATTTAAAATGAAGATAAAAAGTAATACATGGACGAATAGAATATAGATGCTGGATTGAAGCAAAACAATATTGATGCTCTCAATGATGCCTCCGAGTCCTTCAGAATAATAACAGAAAGCCTTTAGCGAGAGAAACAAGAAAATTGTCAGGGAAAGAACATAACTTGTAATTGTTACGAGTTACCACTTATAATTATAAAAGATTTTTGAATCATTGTCAAATGTGTCATTATAAATATATACATCATCCGTAACTGAGAGAAAGAAAATTCAATAAAAGATGCTCGATTTAGGGTTTAAGACAGTTACCTATAAAGAAACAGTGCAGCAAAAACAAAAGAGATGTTGCTAAGAGCATATCCAGATAATGCCAACACAGCCCTATGTCCAACAAGTGGAATTAATGGCCGAAGAACTGCAAATTCAGCAACGACACAGCTTTTAAATACTAAGAGGGTCAACATAAATATACATAACTATAGTAACAATTAACAAGGAAAAGGTGATAGAAAGAAAAGAATATACTTCGAATGAGCAATATTCAAAGTTATAATTCCATGGTGTTTTTAATTCCAGTAACAAAAAATACTTGTATAATATTAGTATACTACTATTCTCTCCATTACATGGTAGACAGAAAATCCAGACTCAGACTTTAAATGTCAAACGGATTAACTTTTGGTTCTTAAACTTCCAAACAAATCCTGCTATTTACCTTCATATTGCTTTTTAACATTAACGTGAAGTGAATAGGGCCTTAGAGTTTTTACTCATGAAAACTTGACCAAACTTTAGTGATTTATTATAAACTACTTAATTCTCATATATGTTATCTGAGCATTTGGAAATCTTATTGAAAGGGCTAGGAGACTAATAGAGGTTTTTAGTCCAATTTTCTTTTAAAAGCTTCTAACCAGTGCTTCTAGTGGGGCTCAGAAAAACACCCTGCCCCAAAACGGAACTGTTGACCTAAACAAAATTTTGGTTCCACTAGAAGAACCGATGACCGGATTTATGCCTGCCATAAACCCCTAAATATATACAACAAAAAGAGACGGACGGCGAAATTATTCTGGATAAACAAAGTTTATAAATCATATCCGACCTATATGGGAAATTTATCCAGGCACAAAGCATGGAAGATCTAAACCTCATTTGCATCAAAACTTATAACAAGTAAAAAAAAGGGTAAATATCATGGCAGAGTGAATCTTAAGATTGCATCTAAAAGATATTAGGTTTTACACCCTAAATCAAATCAATAATTTTTTATTAAAGAAAAGGTGTAAATAGACCAAATTCAGTCACTGCACTTTTTGCGGGATATTAAGTACACATTAGTTTACAAGTTCCAAAATAGATCATTCGATACATTTTCACCTTCCATTTCTTCTAAATGGCATTTAAGAAAATGATCTGACAAAGTTAGACTACAATCTACTCATGTTACTTTACAGAGAAAAGACTTGTTCCAGTACAATTTTATGTATTTATTTTTAACGACATATAAAGATTTTTTCAATACTAGTGAGAGCATAGAATATTACAGAACATCAAGACCACCAACACCAAAACACCATCACCCCCACACTAAAACCCAAACTAAGAAAACAGTCCCAATCATTGACCACACCACGATTTGGAAAGCATACTCATAAATATCGTGGTGCACAAAAGGGTTTAAATGAATATCAATTTTTCACACGCTTCAGTCCCTATCATTTGTTGGTTGATAATCATTGATGATAGCAAACCAACCTTGAGTATGTCAAGATGTGATGGCAAAGGGATCTATTTTTATGGAAATAGTCCCAAATACAATCCAGACTCATTGATGTCTCTACTATAAATGAATAAAAAATATGTGCTATGGAAACTGCAGGTATGGTCCAGTATACTAGTGGCATATTTGAAAGTTGAAACTATACTTTAAAGTTATTAATTTTATTTTATCAGACTTAATTCTCACTTAGCCTGCAGGAAGTCAGATAGTGTGCTAGGCAACGCAAATAAGCTGCGCACACTAACTATTCCGCGCCTTGACATGTCTCTAGCAAGCATATATGGTTCAAGAAAAGACTTGAATTGTGTGAAACTTGGAGCTTACGCCTTTGTGCTGCTAGTTTTTGAATTTCATTTTGCAGAAACACACTGATGGATTGAAGTCTCTTCTCGATCCATAAGATTAGAGATAACAAAAATCAATCTACCTGTTTCTAGGCGACAGGATGCTGTAAGTACTAAGTAGCAGTAAGGGAGTCCCTCACATATTGGAAAACAAATTTTCTTTTCAATTACACTAAAAATTGAACTGCTGTAAATAGCAGTTTCTACATTTAAAGATAAAACTCCTACTGCTTAAGAAAATTTATCATATTCTAAACTATTGGCAGAACAGATTACAAAACTTTAAGCACATAAACGCCTATATCAAACTTAGAGTGCTTGCTGAAATGATCACTCTAAAATTCGGTCCCTATCACTATAGTCGTTAACATCATCGATATTAGCTAAAACGACATCGGTTACTCTAAGGTCTAATCCAGCCTCATTTATTCCTCTACTAATTTACTACTACTGCTCCTACTAATAGTATAAGTTGCATAAAACGTATAAAAATTCATGAATTTTAATTTTAAAAAAAAAAGGTTAAAAAGAGAGTGAATACCTGTTTGTGAGAATAAGGAAATGCAGAAATGATAGAGGGAGGAAGGCGTAAGTCTGTTCGTATTCGTAACCGCCGCATTGCGTGATTCGGATGAAGTAAACGCTGTCCCAAACGATGCCGTTTTCGATTGCGGCGGCGATGCGAGGAAATAGGATTGATTGGTGGTGGTTGGTGGAAGTAAGAAGACAGACAGGTGGGGGGTTAATTGATGCGGAAGTGTCGTAAGGGCTTGCGATTGATCTCCATATGATGGTTAGGGCTAGCAGAGTGATTCGTGATGCAATTGCCGTTTTCAGAATCATTTTTGTGTTTTGCGATTCGCTATTGTTAATCCTTCTTAGTGATGATCTCATCTTGTATCGTTTCTTTCCTCTTACTCGAGTCTTGTTAGCTCACAGCCTCACAGTGAAATGTAACGGGTTCCGTGGAGTCTTTGGTTGTCAACATTTGGGTTTTCCAATTCAATTATATTCTTTAATCTTAAATAAATACAATAAATAACTCTTTCAATTTCAATTCATTTGTCAGTGGATAATGATAAATCAACTTAATTCGTGTGCCTAAAGATATGCCTAATTATAAGATGGTGACATGTGAAAAAATCAGGGGCAAGATTAGGAAAGAGAATTAGTGGAATCTACATGTCAAATTCTTAAATTTTTATGTTGATTTTTCGGCATATGAGTTAAGTTGATTAATCATTTTCCTTTGCGAAAACATTATGAGAACCAATCATTTTTAAAAGGCCGGATATGGTTTCTCGCACTTCAACTTTTAATCAGTGCTTCTAGTGGGGCTCAGAAAAAACACCCTTCCCCAAAACCGATGATTAATATAATGACGGAGTGAACCAATGACCCGAATTATGCCTGCCATAAACCCCAAAATATGTACAACTGAAAGAGACGGATGGCGGGCCTACAAAATTTTATTCTAGATAAACAGAGTTTATAAACAGATCCGACCTATATGGGAAATTTATCCAGGCACAAAGCATGGATGATTTAAACCTCGTTTGCATCAAACCTTATAACAAGTACTGCAAAAAAACAAATATAATGACGGAGTGAACCTTAACATTGCATTTAAAAGATACTAGGTTTTACATCCTAAATCAAATCATTATTTTTTAATTTTAATGAAAAGGTGTAAATAGACGAAATTCAGTCACTGCACTTTTGCGGAATATTGAGTACACATAGTTTACAAGTTCAAAAATAGATCTATCAATACATTCTCACCTTCCATTTTTTCTAAGTGGTGTTTAGGAGAATGACCAGACAAAGTTAAACTACAATCTACTCATGTTACTTTACATAGAAAAGATTCATTCCAGTACAATTGTATGCATTTATTTTTAATGACAGATCAATGTATTTTTAACACTAGTGAGAATATTGAATATTACAGAGCATCAAGACCACCATCACCTCCACACTATAACCCAAACTAATAAAACAGTCCCTATCATTGACCACACCACGATTTGGAAAACATACTCATAAGTATCGTAGTGTGCAAGGAGGTGTAAATGAATATCATGATTTTACACACTTCAGTCCTTATCATTTGTTGGTTATAATCATTGATGATAGCAAACCAACCTTGAGTATGTAAAGATGTGAAGTCAAAGGGATCTATTTTAATGGATATAGTCCTAATTACTATGCAATGGAAGCTGCAGGTATGGTCCAATATACTAGTGGTATATTTGAAAGTTGAAACTATACTTAAAAGTTATTAATTTTATTTTGTCAGACTTAATTTTCCTTTAGCCTGCAGGAAGTCAAATAATGTGCTAGGCAACGCAAATATACTAACTATTCCGCGCCTTGACATGTCTCTAGGCTCTAGCAACCATAGATGGTTCAATAAAAGACTTGAATTGTGTGAAACTTGGAGCTTACGCCTTTGTGCTGCTAGATTTTGAATTTCATTTTGCAGAGATACATTGATGGATTAAAGCCTAATCTCGATCCATAGGATTAGAGATAGCAAAAATCAATCTACCTATTTCTAGGCGACGAACTGCTGTAAGTACTAAGTAGCAGTGAGGGAGTCCCTATCACTATAGTCGTTAACATCATCGATGATAGCTAAAACGATATCGGTTAGTCTAAGGTCTAATCCAGCCTCATTTATTTCTCTACTAAATTACTACCACTACTCCTACTACTAATAGAATAAATGAATACAAACTTATATAGGTGCATAAATATTCATGATTTTTTATTTTAAAAAAAAAAGGTTAATAAGAGAGTGAATACCTGTTTGTGAGAATAAGGAAATGCAGAGAGGATAAAGAGGGAGGAAGGCGTAAGTCTGTTCGTATTCGTAACCGCCGCATTGCGCGATTCGGATGAAGTAAACGCTGTCCCAAACGATGCCGTTTTCGATTGCGGTGGCGATGCGAGGAAATAGGATTGATTGGTGGTGGTGGTTGGTGGGAGCGAGAAGACAGTCGGGTGGGGGGTTTATTGATGCTGAAGTGTCGTAAGGGGTTGCGATTGATCTCCATATGATGGCTAGGGCTAGCAGAGTGATTCGTGATGCAATTGCTGTTTTCAGTATCATTTTGGTGTTTTGCGATTCGCCATTGTTAATCCTTCTGAGCGATGATTCCATCTTTGATTTTTCATCTTATTTTTTCTTTCCTTTTACTTAAAAGATAATATTTCTTCAGTGTCTTAATATAAAAAAAAATTCTATGACTTAACAGGGTTTGTTTTTTAATTTAATAAAAAAAAAAATAACTTTATACAACTAGCATATTACCAATGCAATATAGTGGTGGTTGTATTGGCAACGGCGTGGTGGTGGAGGCGGCATCGAATGGTGTAGATAGTTGATGTAAAATGTTAATGGAGATTATTTTGGATAAATGACTGATATTGTAATTTAATCATTAATGATATAGATAATTCCTCCATAACTTTTAAAGTGAGGGTTGTTTTATTTATTAAATAGTATAAAAGTATAGATTATGTGTATAGGGAAATTAAGATTAAGAAATAAAGATATTTTTGGTATAAAAAAATGTTGAATTACTTAAAATAGGATAGGTCAATATGTTTTATAAAGGGTTATAAATATAGGTTAATTTATGTAAAAATTATTTATTTATTCAATTATTTTATCAACTTAGACACTTAATGGTTAAAGAAAACAAACAAAACCTAAGTCTTGTTGGCTCAAGGATGAAATGTAAGAGAGTTAAAATTAAATATCGTATTGTCTTTGGTTGGAATCCATTCATATATTTTAATCGTAAACTAAACTTTAAAAAAAAAAATCGTTAAATTTCAATTCATTTAACAAATTATATTTCTTGTCAAAATATTATGTAAACCAAACATTCTTAAATGTATAATGAGACTAAATAATATAAATTATTAATACAAAACCAAAAAAATAATATAAACTTCTGAAACTTTTTATATAAATACTAATATAAATAGTATTTGGATAATAATTATCACGACTTTTATTAGTCTTTAAACCCACCAATCTACCATGGCTCTTTACCACTTTTCATTGTCATATCCAACTTTTTCCTGTACTTAGGAACTCTACTTGAAAAACATTGCGTAAAAAGTATGTATTTTGTTATGGAAAATGATCGATCAACTTATCAACCTAAAATCTTAAAAATTTAACATGTGGATTCCACTAAATTTTTTTTCATAATCTTATCAATTGTTTCTTCCACGTGTCATCATCCTATAATTAGGTTGATTATTAGGCATATAACTTCATTAATTATTATTATCCGTTTGTTATACATATGAACTATCTAAACGGAGGGAAGTTTCAAATTATTTTCATAATTGATGCAATAGTTAATTATGGTTCATTGGTTTGCCATGGTTAAGAATACAAATAAGAAGTTTACTCGTGTTATAAATTTCTTACAAGTTACTTTATCAAAGAGCTTATTATATAGAATAACTATGTAAAGTGTAAAGTAGTTGAGCACGATGGTGCAAAGTGGGAAGTCTTTGTTTCTCTTCTGTTCGAGAGTTGATCGAATGTCATAATACAGTGGGCTTGGGTAAGAAAGCAAGGAAGATTTTTAAAGATATCGTCTTTGTCACTTGCAAAGTGGGAAGTCTTTGTTTCTCTTCTGTTCGAGAGGTGATCGAAAGGTGTTTCAACAAAATTCTCTTTGCATCGATAAGGTTTTTTTAGATATTAAAGCTATAAGCTTCTTGTGGTATAGTTGTAGATCAAAGCAAGGTACCATTAACCTTTTGATTATGGTATGGTATTGTCAGATTTGAACATAGGGCTACTTTATTTGTTTGCCATATCTTCGCTAGGTGTTTATGGAATTATTATAGCTAGGGGTGAAAGGCCAACCAAGATCGGATATAGCTGGTTTTCCGCGAAATCTATTTCAGTTGGGAGGATCGGAAGAATTTTAATGTAACAATTCCTCTTGTACTACTCTGTAATTGCGGAGTAGTGTATTATTGTTGTGAATGAATCTTAATTTTCAAAAAAAAAAAAAGTTGAGCACGTTGACGCCAGTGATCCTTTTTGTATTTGTAAATTGAGAGAAGACTATGCATGTTGAATAGTCATGTAGAGACGTGGAGAAGAATCACTCAATGGACGATGATGTATGTTTTCGGGTTAATTCCCTAACTGAGCAAGTCCGTATATTAAAATTGAGAAGAACAAAGGATTAAGTTAATTTATATTAAATTTCTTTGTTTTTATGTGCTTATATTATATTAATCTTTCATTGATCTATCTTGGCTTAATTTGTGGTAGTTTGTAACGTATCTGCACAATTGTATTGTGTTGTTACATTGTTTACAAGTTACAACATGTGATGAAATGTGTTTAAGTAGGCATCATATCGGTGTTTCTCTTTAATCTGGATGAACAATTTTAATAATTAGCTAATACGAGAATGTTGTTTCAATAGAAAGGCAGAAGTCTATGTAAACATTTATAAATACAAAGTTTGTGGAATGCATAATAAAGATGCTTAAGTATACTCCAAGAGAACAAGAAATACGTAATCACCAAAATCCACATAGATGTTATGATGAAGCCATCAATAACTAATTAAAAAGTCTTGACAAAGATAAATGATTTGTCCATAGATTGCATGCTTAAGACAATAATATTACTGTATAGAACATACCTCATTTGATCCAATGTATTGATATAAAGTTATAAACATATATATTTCTAATTAGTTCTAAACAGGATGTTACCATTTGATTAGAGCAAGGCTTGGAATGAATGATGAAAAAGATCGGAGTAAATATATTAACAATTTAATGATAGCGTGTTATAAAACGACCCATTAAGTAACGATATAGTAATTACTAAATATATAAAAGCTTGGTTTGGATGTTGTTGACCGCATCATTTTTTGATCGATGCAGTTACCTTGAAAATTAGAGGGGACATTTTTATGATATAACAATCATACAATTAATCTGTATATATGATTGCAGCTATCAATTTTGAAATGAACTGCATATTTGATTTCCCCGATATATAATAGAAGAGTATATTGCTTTTTTGGACAAAAATGTGCTTGTTTTGACTTCGTTTTTTTCATATTATGCTTTTATTATAATATATGAGAATTGAAATAAATAACTTTAATAACAACTTGTATAAAATTGGGTTATTCCTTAATTGCGACTCGTCGAAGGTCGTCTTGGATTGGATTTATGAGTCTCGCATAAAGAGAAGTTATAAAGGAATTCTTGAAGTGATTTTTTTCGAGATGCATTTCATTTTGATAGTCACGGTTATTTCTCTAGGATTTGTGCTCCTTATACGAAATTGTCTATTTCTTGGTACTCGTAGATCATGAGCCCTTTTCTTTTTATTGTAATTGTTTTATATCTTCGGTAAGCTTAATAAAAGTTAGTTGTTAAAAAAAAAGTGAAAATAAATGATAGACAGGGAAAGAAATTGTATGTGAATTGAATTTAGATATAGGTAAATAACATTGTGTAGCCCACCATCCAATTTAAATCCCATGTATATCTATACTATATTATATATTATAAAGCAGATCTCCCATGTTTACATTTTAAGTTTCAACATTTACTTTCTCAAAATGCCCATATTTTAATTCTATATTTACCTAACACTCCTTTTCTCTCCTCAAATCTCAACCAATCATTTGTTTTCCCTCTCCTCCATAAATCATTTATTCCTCCAATTCATTCAAAATCTTTTATCTCAAAAACCGTACATCGATAAATTATAAAAATTATATGGGTGTTCTTAAAATTTCATGCTCTTTCATTAGAGATGTCATTTGATATACTTTCGACGAATTTTTAAATCCGAGGGCGGAGCCCGTACGGCTAAGGCATTTGGCTATCACACTCTATGACCTATCACCCCCATCATCTCACTGCCGCAACGCGCGGATACTTGCTCTCGTTTCAACTAAACAATAACTTTTCCTATAAACCCAAAATTCCTATAACCTTATAAAAAACATGTTACAGTGTTACACCCACCCTTTGATAGACAATTCTCTAGTTTACAACCCATTCAAGTAAACCAAATAAATAAAAACTTAACAAAAAAATAAATACTGTAAATCAAAATAAAATGAATGTAGCGTGTGTGTGAGAGAGTGCGTGACTGCGTGTTTGTTACATAGGCGGTGATCCTCTGTGTGACAGTACACAGTAACCAATTAAAAATAGAGAATATAGGCGGGAGATTACATACACATAACATTCTCTCTGCAATTTCACACACACACACTTCTCTCTCTCTCTCTCACCGTGCTGCCATGGCGATTGAATATCTCCAGAGAATCTTCTCAGAAGAGGACAACTGCAAGCTGCAGGTATATATCCTGTATCCATACATAATTACATATATGATATATCTATATACGAGTATATAATTTATTTTCGGATTAATGATATTGTTGATGTTACTTTTGTTGTTAATGATGATGAATATAAATCTTCTACATACATAGTTACATATATCTATATATAATTCATTTTAGATTTCTGATTTTGTTATGTATTGATGATGTTAATTGTTTCGAACTGTTTTCGTTGATGATGAATATACCGCATCTTCTTTAGTACTTACTCGACTTGATTTTGATGATAATAGCTACATATAATCTATCTATATGTATAATTGATTTTAGGATTGCTGATATTGTTTCGTTACTGTTGTTGTTGATGATGAATATACCGTATCGTATCTTCTTTAGCACTTACTTGATTTTGATGATTATATATATATACATATACATATATATATATATATATATATATAAAAATTAAATTAGGATTGATCATATTGTAATGTATTCATCGATTTCATTAGTTAATTATTCGATTGTTTCGTTAATTGTTAATATAACTGTGGCCGGTGTTTGTTGATGATGTATATAAATGTTGATAACCGTATCTTCTTTCGTACTTATTCCGCTGGCTTATGTCGATCGCTGCTAACTGAAACTATAGTGAGCAGATTTTTGGTTAAATTTCATTCGAATCCGAAATTATTCACGTATCCGATATCCGATCCCAAATTATCCGAAAAATCGGATATCCGAACGATAATTTGGATTCGGATAGCTATTTTTCATAATTTTGGATAATTTACATAATTAGGACATGTAAGAAATCCATTCAACTTAAGATGCTCTGCTTATAGGAAACAGAGAAATTGATATGCTATCTTTCTTGAAGCTTTAAAAGCCACTGAACAAAGGGATGGGTTATGTATTTCAAATACAGTATTTGTGTGGAAATGGTCCATAACCTACAATATGCTTGTTTAATTCGTATTGATAATCATGGCAAATTGGGCTTTTTTGCTGTGTTACATTTTTCTTCAAAATGAAACCTCCCAATCCATTTTGTTGGCCTTACAGATATGTCCATGAACATTCAAGTGTGTTTGGATCTATTTTAAAGAGTTGTTGAAGTCATTTTAGAGTGAGTTTTCATCAAAATCCTATCGGTATTAATTAGCATAATTGTGGTGTGTTTTCGATTGAATCAGATGTACAAGAAAAGAATGCAAAGAAGAAACAAGCGTAACCGTTCCAAGATACGGTTTTATAAAAATGAATACCGGTTCAAAGCTCCACTCCGCCTGCTTGTCGATGAGTCCTTCATCCGAGTTGTCCTAAGTGACCAGGGCCTCTTTCGTCTTGGGCTTGCAAAAAAGTTGATATCTCGATTCATTGGGGAGAAAATCCAGTTATTTGTTACAAGGTGAGTTATATATATTATGTATATTGCACTGATAAAGAAAATTTTGTTAGAAAAATACTCGTACAACATTTAATAATATTGGAATGTTGTTATATATTTAGGTGTACCATTCGTCGGTGCTATGCAGACATGGGTGATATTTCGCAGCTGTTCCGAGTACTGAGGTACATTCACTTATTATCATTGTTGTAACAATTTTAATCAATATATTAAGACGGACCATGATTATGTGAAGAATTTGTCATATGTAGGTGTGGTCATTGTTACAGCACATCCGTTCATCAATGTCTACAGACAATTCTTCAAACCAACAATGCGGGTTATAACAAAAAATTCATCTTAGCAACTGCTAGTGAGCCTGTATTTCAAATTTGTGAAGGGGTAATTAGTAAACACCACCTCCACTTAATTTAGTTTGGTTTCTATTCTCTAATAGCTGACTTTTTGGACTAAGACTTTTTGTTTTACATCCTTTTTAGACTCCTGCACTCCCAATACTGTTGGCAGGACAAGAATGTTGGAGCCTTATGGGAGCTAGTGAAAGGGATAAGCGTGGCGAAAATCTGGTAAATTTGAGAACCAGTAGTATTTTCGTATAATCATATACTCTGCCTATTTAGTCTTGCTTATTAAATGGATTGTTAGCAACTTTATTTTTTATTTTTATTGAATTTTGAACAGCGTAATGGACCAGCAGTCTGAACTAATACATAGGAGGAGCTAGCAGTGAACTACTTTGGGATGCTGTTAACTATCTGTTTTGCGGATTGATGATTGAATCAACTGTGCAAATGCTTGTGGATCAGTCATTTCCTTAGTTTTCTTTAATTTCTTTTGTGAACAGTTATGAATACCCTATTTACTAGTAATTAGGAAGGATGATTTCCCTATTGGCTTGTCCCGAATGGGCTGCTCTATATGAATCATAGCCATTGTTGAATAGGCTGCAATGGTTGATACTTTATTTCTTTATTACATGAATGCTTCTTCTTCATAAACAAAAAGGAAAGTCAAAGTCAAACTAACCATCTGAGTGTTATCTAGCCCTCAAAAGGGGAATTGGGGCATGATTTGTTGTGTAATTACTTTTTCATATTAAACCATTTCATGCACACTCAGATGATTAGTTTGACTTTGGGGCAAGATGCTCTTAGTAAGCATCTGGAAAAACCATTTGTACTGCATGTTCACCGTTTTTGGCTTCTATATTGCACCCTTACCGCAACTTTGTTGGCAGATGTATATATGAACAACACGCATTTGCCAAATTCGTAAGGACATTCATATATTGTAGGAAATACGAGATTAAATGAGTTGTATGGTTACATGATCAAACACCATGATGATAGTCATTGACCAACTCCCTTACTCTAAGTTCTAGTTTTTGTGATGAGTTTGGCATTCGTATCTAGTATAAACATCCACTTGATTTACGTAAAGCCTGAGGTTGTTAGTAAGATTGATTGGCTCCCCTTTGGAGGAAGCAACTTATCTGCTACCAAGTGCAGTTGCAAGGTGTTGGGCACTTGGGACTGAAAAGACTGTATGTGAAGCATGTAGATATAGGCCCGAATGTAATATGAGATGTTTTGAGGAAGTATCTTGTACATTAATAAATTTCAATATATAGCAACATATAAGCATCACCTGCTTTTCATTTTAAATTGATAGCAAACACATTTAGCATAGACATTTTGCCATGTTCGAGATGGCTGGCGACGTTCATACACCAAACCCCTGCTGCGCATATCAACAACTTAAAATCTCACACCCGATCTGGAACCAAAGGATCTTTCTTGATAAACTATAGAAAGAAATAAAAAACTAGTTACAACAAATACCAATTAAGATGTAACAACAGAAAAAAAAATCTCAAAAGGTGAAATTATGTTAATAACACAAGTTAGCAAATGAAAAACAGCTTGGACATTCTCAAGAACTGTCCAAATTAAAAGCATCCATACTACGAGTAAACCAAAACCACAGTATATATACTAGACATCCTAATTACACCTAAAAACATCAAATAGCTAATCAACAGTTAATCAGCTCCCATGCTTTGACTTACATAACAGAGATTGACATACCCCCATTGAAATCCTCGTACCAAATAAATGACACCACCCAATATTCCAAATTACCCAAAAGACCAGATTTTATCTTTTTCAGCTAAACCATACATACTCAATGTGTTTTGACACGCAAAATCCAAGATACTCATATAGCAACCACACTATTGTTCACCCAATTCAAGTTCCACTTTCCAGCCATGTTAATAACATTTTCAGCCTTTGCTAACAACAAAATATGTATACATGAGTAATATAATAGCACACACGGATAATACGAAAAGAAGTGGCACAATTAGGAACAATATTCAACATGCCAATTAAGAACTCATGATGTCTTACTAAAGAAAAGGAAGTACGACATGAAGGGATTATCACACACATTGATCAAGCCTGCCATTGTTGAGAAAACATGTATGTGTGTGTGTAATATATATAGTGTACGCGTATGTATATATACTATGAATAAATGTAACAACATAAGTCACCTTAACATGTATATGTCTTCCTGCAACCTCTTTTTCTTTTCCTTCTCTTATTGGGTGCATCATTAAAAGTATATCAATTAGCTTTAACATGGGGAGATACAAGGGTCTCCACATATGTAGGGGCAGAAAGATATTCCACAGGCTTGCACAGGCGTGTAACATCCTCACAGCACAAGAAACAACTCTCGGCATCTAGATCGTACTTGAATGCTCTCAAGTAACCATTCCCATATATCTCACAATCATATGACAACAATTCCCAGGAGTAGTTTCTCTTCATTATCCATTTGATAGAGGTGGAAGGCAGACGCGTATCGTATATGCATAGACAATCTTGGAAAAACCCGAGTGTGTGGTGGCGCATGTCACATTCATATGATCCCAAGGAATAGGAAGGTTGGGGTATTTTTTTAAATTCATTTGCAGATAAATCAAAAGAAACAATTACTTTCTTCTAATTTTTTTCTGGGAAATCCTCCCACATAAACCAGTACAGTGATCCATTGAGTAAAAGACCGGGTTTGACATTCCTACGACAATAATACCTGACCCGTCCAATAAATTTCCATGTATTTGATTTCAGTGTTAGCACATGAAAATTTTTCCAACCCTTACCTTGAGCGATCCCGACGACAACCTTGTAATCCTCTATTGATGAATCATAACCAAAACCCCAACATACTGAAAGCCTCATTTCCCTAGGAATTTCGGGCAGCTGTTCCAAGTGTTTCACTTCTCTGGTTGAAGGATTGGCTATTAAAAGCCTAACATCCTTAGGAGAAATACATACCAACCCATTGGAGGAATCGACAAGATGATATTCTTCATCAAAAGTCGCGTACGCATGATCTATAGGCCGGTCGGAACATCTATGGGTAACTATCCTTCTGTGTCCAAGTTTGATTCGATTGGTGAATCGTGTGTGTGTATGTTCGATATTGTATATCGAATGTATATGTTATATAAATGTGAAGGAGTCCTCCTCTTTTTATAGGACTTCATGTTATTGAACGTGGTTGAGGTATTAATCTTAAATATATATTTATTTGATATGCTGCACTTTTAGCAAATATATATTACGACACTACATCAATAACAAAACATAATAACTATAACTGAAACCATGTAACACTCAAACGTAACTTAATGTTTTATTACTCTTAAATATTCAAGACAAGCTTTTGATTAAATCCATCCACCATAAGAAGATTATATCAACACAATAAATAAAGCCTCAGAACGCGGGGCGTGAAACCTCCTAGTTGAGAACATGAGGATTGTAATGTTATACGAGTAACTTATTTCGTCTAACTATTCATGATAAACTTAATATAACAAAATTTAACCTATGAAATCTCTAAGAGGATGCTTAAAGTTATATTACTCGTACTTCTTACTAGCAAACTATAAGGGAAGGAAAAAAAAACAAGAAATGTCTCCATTTCATACATTCGCATTTAGTTATTTTTATTCAACATACATTTATGCATAGAAGATGTAAGTTTGATTTATAAAACAATGAATGTTAAAAAATAAAAGAAAATAGAGCGTGCGTTAGCGGTGTGACATTTACAAGTGGGTATGATTGTGTGTGTTAGTGCACCACTAGAAAAATTACCCCGTGCGTTGCAACGGGAGCTTAAATAAATTATTTGTACGCTTTGATGTATCGTATAGTGTTTTGTGCTCGTTGCGACTAATAATAATGTATCAAATTTAAATAAGTTATGCATGTTTTTATTAAGAAACAAAGTCTTGTGAGAAGTTACATTTCTATTTTACAATTACGTAAATCATCAATACAATGTTGTCTTATTACTAAAATATTACATTAAAACGTCATTTCCATGTTTATAACTAAACTAATCGTATGTTTATCATTTCTTATTTGCTTTGAGTGTATCAAAGTAAATGGTTCTGACTTCTCAACTCCTTTCTATTTCAATTATATCACAAAGTGTTATGAGATGAGGTAAAATGGCAACACCTGTCATGGGCAGTCCACACACTTTGTATATGAAAATATGAAATGCCATTTGTAAAGAGTTTTTAGTTTATTTCTCATCTCAAAACTAACCAAAATAGTGAGTACTACCCGCTACATGTATTCTCATGTCACCACCACTTTAATTTCTCTTGCTGATAGCTTTTCTTGTAAATAATTTCGCCCCTCATAAAGGTTTCTCAAATCAAAGCTTCTTTTATTATATGTAAGTAGAAAGTCATCATTATTTTATATAGGTTTTAAATTTAGATGTTGCCCTACATTATGTATTTATGTTTGTTTGTTAATTTTGAAGTATGTGAGAAGTTTAATTTGGTGATTTGAAAGAGTGATACCATCTAAAGGAAAAGTCGTGTGTTCGTCGGACCCTTGATGACCAGCAATTGTTATCGGCGGTCGTGACTGGCGGTGGTTACCGGCTGTGGATGTTTCCGGAGGTGGGATGTTTCTGGAGGTGGTTGTTGAAGATTCGTTGGTTATGTATATACATCTGTTGAGATGGACAGTGTTTGATGCCAACGACGGTGTCGCCAAGCGCCGGTGGTGGTTGACCGGTTGTTGAAGATGGTGGAGAATGGCGGTGATGGTTGAGTATTTAATAGTTCATTTATATGTATGTCTTGTATTCATATGTTTATGACTTTATCCTGTACATTATGTTTAAGGAATTGCAAAACCTTAAAAGTTGTACATTCAGCAATAAGAATTGTAAGTTGTACGTTCAGCTGAAAGACTTGTAAAAACCAAGTTGGTTTTTAGTATATAGATAAATATGTGGTTTATAAATTGAAAAAGAAGCGCCACAAATCATATTCATTTAAAAAATAATTTCAATAAACTCACACATTTGCTCTCTCAATTCACAAATCAAATTCTCTTTCTCTCAACCACATGGAAGACGACGGAGATCAACCAAAGCAGGAGCAACTAACCTTAAGAGAGCTTTCGGATGATGAACAAGAAGAAGATATTAATCCTTTACAACATCTTGCAAACACCTTTCGTGAGGAGGATTTGGTATATTATATACATACATATATGATCGATATATCTATATCTATAATCTAATTATCAGCATGATTCGATGTTTCGTTTTGAAGACTTTTGTTGATGAATACTAACTTTGAATATGCGTAGTTGTTTCGTATCGATCTACTACTCGTATTTGTTAATTTGATGCAATAATTGTTCACGAATGACTGATATACGTATCTATGTGGATAGTAGGGTTGCATACCCTATAAAAAATAATTATGTTAATTTTATTTTTAAAAAACTAATGTTAAACTTTTTTATGTATATAATATTGTTTCTAAAAGTTATCTACAATGCATTTTTAAAAAAAAAAATGATGCATACCCTAACACTACATTATCAATTACATTATCAAGTCTAAAACTTTCTCGAATACAAGTAGGTCATATGGCTTCCAAAGACTACACCAAGGGTAGTAGAGGCACCTACCTCTAAACTTTTTTGAATAAGGTCTGCAGCCCTTGTAACCTCTTATGAGCTACCGTCGAATAAGGTCTGCACCTACCTCGAATCTGTAAAAAACCTCAGTGTATATATAATATATATGGGGTGAGTTATTTTAGTACCACCTCTTATTTTAGGACCACATCATTATTATCATCACCGACCACCACCACCACCATGATCATCTCCGACCAAAAACATGGTCCTCCGGTGACCACCGACGTCGCCGGAAAATCATGTTTCATTTAACTTACACATGTATAAGTTAAAAGTTAACTTAAAAATGATTTTCCGGTGGTCCCCGTCGCCGTAAAACCATGGTAGTGGTCGGAGATGATGGTGGTGGTGGGTAAGTTACAAAAAAACACATGTCCTAATTAGTCCTAAATTAAGGAGTGATCCTAAATTAACTTTCATATATATATATATATATATATATATATATAGGGGAAAGATAATTTGAGACCAACTAAAAAAAGTCCAAAAAAGGATTATTGATTTTCGTAACTTACACACCACCATCATTATCTACTACGATATACAAGACTTTTTTGTAAAAGCACTAAGACTTTCCAGCGACGGGCCCACAGAAAAATCATGTGTAACTTACACATGATTTTTCTATGGGCCCGTCGCTGGAAAGTCTTAGTGTTTTTACAATAAAGTCTTATATATCGTAGTAGATGATGATGGTGTACAAAAATCAATGGTCCTAGTTGGTCCTAAAATAAGAGGTGGTCTCAAAATATCTCACCCCTATATATATATATATATATATATATATATATGTAGTATAGTATTTCTTACCAAACGATTTAATGAAGAACACATTCTCTGGCAAAACTCTATCTTCAATCTCTAACATCTTCTTCGAATCTCTCTCCATTTTTTTTTCTTCTTTTTTTGTATGGGTGTTTATTCAGAGAGTTAAAGTTCACGACTTCAATCGATATAATGAGAGTTGATGAGCTGACGAGTGAATTGATTTGAATTATATAGAGACTAGTGCTTAGACCCCGTGCGATGCACGGACAACCCTAAATAATTTTTCTTAAACTTTATTTTAAGATTGTATCAATGAATAAATATAACTGAGTTGGACATAATAAAAATATTCTTATTAGTTGATTAATTTAAAGAAGAAGAATGCTAGATATACGTTAGGATTTATTAATGATACATGAGGGCTTAAAACGCGTACATTGCACGCCGGAGAGAAATTATAAAATGGATTGCCCGTAGTAAGCGCATATAAAAAGGATTATGTTGGTTACCTGGATGTGATAGGTATTATGAATTTTCTCCCACTTTGATATATAGATCCACGTAGATGCGCTATAACCTTAAATAATTTCTTTAACACCAGTTCAAGCATACATGTAGCGAAGTAAATGTACTCCTATTACAACTAATGACCATTATTAAAAAAATTAATAACTTAAAATGCATAGAAAAGTCTTATTTAGCACTAAAATAAACCAAATATACCTCATAATTTTCATCACAAATTTGATAGGCTGTTCTTTGTATAAGATTTGAAATTTGTTGATCATTCATTTTAACTCCAATAGCACCAGTGGCATCTACAATCCTAACTTGCACATTAAACCTACCAAAAAAAAAACAGAGATACAATTTTACCACACAACTTAATGATTATAGAGTTTTAATATGAAATATAAATATATACCTAGGGTTGATGAGAACTTCATCCTTGTTACATGAACAACAAATCCACATTTCACAAACAATGAATACTTACATGTTCGTCCATCCGGATCATCTCAATACTACATATGTTATTAACATCTCCATATAGAAGTTGCTTCCATAGCCACAAATTCTAACCGTTATCGTACATGCTTATTATTTGGACGCAAATTTCTAATTGAAACATGGTTTAGTGAAGCCATGCTAAAATTGATCTGCTATGTGTTTACGTTTTGAAATACCTTAAAACTGAATGGAAGTGGCCTTATATAGACATAGAAATGCAAGGAAGTAACCGCCACAAGCAATACACGAACGGTTACATATTCAAATTTTTGAAAATTTGAACTTCTTGAAAGCATAACTAATCCGTTTTCAAAAATTTGAACTTCTTATAAAAGTAACTAATCCGTAGACCTTCCAAGGAGCAATATTGTAATGATTTTTGGGCTTTCTTGCATTTTTAAGCATGCCACATAGGCAATAACTAACAAATTTTGAAGTGAGATTTATATAATGTAGGGATTCTAACTAAGGCGGCATCTTTTCCCAAGATTTTGAGTTCAATGCCCTCACAATATAAACATACCATGTTTAATCCCTACAATTTAATACGGAGTATGTTAAAAGTTAAACGTTATCACACAGCAACCCAATTTTTTCAACAAATTTGATATACATATACTCTTTATATATAACTTAACAAGAATGATTTTTTCTAGGTGTTTTATTGCTTGTTTATTCATTTGTAGATACAAATTTAAGTTGCCATGTATATTTACACATCATTTAACTTAAGTTTAATTGTCAAACACCACCTTAGAAAACTAGATAATTAGTTGTGTTTCCATAAAGTCCACTTCCAAATGAGAAAAATCGCTTCAAGAATTTCTTTATAACTTTTTTGTATGCGAGACTCATAAATCCAATCCAAGACGGCCTTCGACGAGTCGCAATTAAGGAATGTCAGCTCGAACCCAATTTTATATAAGTCGTTATAAAAGTTATTTATGTCAATTCTCATATATTAAAATAAAAGCATAATATGGAAAAACGAAGTCAAAACAAACACATTTTGTCTGACTAATAACAAAAAAGTAATATACTCTTCTATTATATATTGAGAAAATCGAATATGCAGTTAACTGTAAAATTGATAGTTGGAATCACACCGATTAAATATATTATTGATATATTACAAATTGTCCCCCTGGTTTTCAAGGTAAATACATCAAAAAATAATCTTGATCCTTGATGTTCATCCAATGGTCAAGATTTAAAACTTATATTAAAATCTTGACCCTTGATTTTCATTCAAGAGTGAAGATCTTTCCAATTTGACTAGTCAAGCTAGAAAAACTTTAAAGAATCTTAATCTTTTCTAAAAAGGGGAGGGGTTGATAATTTTTACAAAAGAGTATTAGATAAAATATGAGAAGGTTTTGACTTAAATGACTAAAATTCTCAAAATATACTAGTAATAATTGAGGCACGTTTGTTTTAAAGTTTATGGGCATATTGGGTGGGCCTCAACAAATAGGGAGGTAGGCTTAAAAATATATGTTTAAACCCTTTACATGGCTCATGGGCTGCAGGCATACACATATATATACATATACATACCCCGGCCGTATGTATGAACTAGCTAGTAGGATTTAATCTAATAATAATCTTGATCATGTAAGAACGAATAACAACAATAATATCTTGGCGTCCGCGGCGCTGTACGCACGTTTCGAAAAAGGGTTTAGAAATTTATAATAATGGGGGAGACATTAAAATTAGGTGTGGATGAGATGGAGGAGATACTAAAGAGGTTGGATGTAAAAGATTTAATACGATGCAAGAGTGTGTGCAAGTCATGGAGATGTGTGATATCTAATCCTTGTTTTGAGAAAGCGCATATGAGTTACACGTACAACAACGATGTCAACAATTATCGACCCTAATCCAAAGTCGAACAATAATCGACATCCACATCAAACAACTTTTAGTTGACGTAAAGGAACATCATTCCTACCTTCGAGAAATCGCCAACAAAGCCTATACAAATCACCTTCGATCCGAAAAACCACTCGACGCGGTTGGGTGCACAATCACTACACAATGCATCTACAATTACTAATATAAATGCATAAATTGAGTTATTGATATGTTGTGATTATTTTAGTGGGAGACTCAGAGTGTTATCTATTGAAGTAGTTGATAGATTGGCTTAATTATAAAGATGTGAGACATAAATATTATAAATGGTTTAAGTGTGATCAAATATTTAAAACTTTTATTTGTATTTTTTTAATCATGCCCGAATAGTCATCTGAGATGATTAGCTAGTATTGACATAAACATAGAATGACTTCTTACTATAGTTCAATAGTTGTAAACCTTTTTAAATTTGAAAAACCTTATTTTAAATTTTAAAACAACCATTAAAGAATAGGGATAACTACAGAAAATAGAAAGCACCTTTAGACCAATTCACGATATTAGCAGTGACCTTTAAAAGTTTTAGTTATTAGCAATGACTTTTCATTTATTGACGTAAATAGCAACATTTGACACGTGTCTTTGATGACGTGGAAAATTATGATGACGTGGCAAACTTTTACTGATGTGTATTTTCTTATTTATCTATTATTCTTATTTTCGTTATCAGGTCAGTTTCCCTCAAAATATAAACTCCCACAGCGTAACAGTGACACACATTTAGGGTTTACAGAGTTCATAAAACCCAAAATTGATTACGGGCGATAGGGAAGCAATTGAGGGTTCTGATGGTTATATTTTTTTTTCTATTTAAATATAATAATTATTAAGAGATTTTGTACATTAAAATACAATATTTGACCCGTTTCATTCGGCCTCAAAGAGATATAGTATGATTCCCAGTGTCGTTCATCTGTAAATGTGTTGAATATGTCATGACTAATTCTTTTGATTAATGTGATTTGTTTTATACAGGTTTGGGATTTGAAGACTACTTATTGTCTACAAACATTCAAGCCACCACCTCCATTGAGGGTATTGCTAGTTTACTAGTTACTACCATATAAATCACAATGGGTCCTTAATTTGTTCTCTTCCCCATGTAATTTTGCGTTTCTTTTGATTTGATTTGTAGGGAGGTGATGCTTCTGTAAATTCCGTTCACCTTTCCCCCCAAAATTCTGACCATGTAATAGTTTGTAACAAGACATCATCCATCTACCTTATGATTTAAGTAATTGATTTTCGGTTTTATGAATTCTATAAACCTATGTCAATGTTACGATTTAGGGGTTTTTATTTTGGGGGAACCGATTGGGCAACGAAAATAATAATAATAGATAAATAATAAAATCCACGTCAGTAAAAAGTTGTCACGTCATTAAAATTTTCCACGTCATCAGAGACACGTGTCAAATGTTGCTATTTACGCCAATAAATGAAAGATCATTGCTAAAATCAAAAACTTTTAAAGGTCACTGCTAATATCGTGAATTGGTCTAAATGTGCTTTCTATTTTCTGCAGTTATCCCTTAAAGAATAAAGATGCTTTAAGATATATGACTTTTACCAAAATATTGTTACTTATGTTTTGTTATTAAAAATTTTCACAATAGTTCAATTGAATTAGAATATATATAAATGATTGTCAAATAAGTAATTGCTTTTGTTATATATTTATTTCTTTTGTGCCAAATCATTTCATAAAAACCCCCGACTAGTTTAACTTAGCTTATTCGAGACAACATCAAACACAATAAATCCGATAGCTAGCATTTCAATCCGATCTAAGTCATTGAGTTTTCGAAAACGAACTTCAAAAATCAATTTAATCCAATTAAAATAACATACGTACAACTTCAACCATAATGGTTGCTTTTTTTTTGGGGGTTAAAGTTAGTCTCGATTCAGACATGCTAGAAGTAATTTTAACGAGCAATTTGCTGGATCTTCAACCCTCTATTCATAAAAAAATCCTTGAGATGAGAAATCTAAGACTCGAACCTGAGACTTTGAGAAAAGCTCACCTCCAAGGCCAACATAGTCATAGTCGACTTAGAAGATACCCTGGTCAACCAATTTAAGTTAAGTTACAAATATATGGCCTTGTTATTATTAAATGAATATTCAACACATCGTCTGATTTTAAATCTAAATATTTAATATCTTAAACCTTACATAGATTTTTTTTATATATAAAAAAAGAACATGTAGAAATGATAAATAAGACTTTTTTAAAGTTTCTTAGAAGAATTATGCAAATTGAAAGAGAAACATAACAATTATTATATATAAAACCCCCCAAATCTTCTCAACTCCCAACCATTTCTTTCCTCTTGCAACACCACTTTTCACATCACCACTTGATCCAGTTTTTCCATTGCTTGCATTACCTACCCAAACAAGTAATCAAACTTTAATAACAATAATAATAACTCTCATCTACATTTAATATGATGATAACGATTACTACATGTGCACTTAAACACGGATTTTGACATTTTGCGATTTGTGCATGCATCATTTAAACGAGTTATGGCTAAATTTAATGTAGTGACCTCCAACTAAGGTTTTTTCCTTTTTCACTGAATGTCGTAGTTTTTGATTCATCATAACATGGTGATGAGAGCCTAGCCAACGTGGGTAGTTATCCCTTATAAATTACTTAATTAAGTAGACGGGTTAACTACACTTTCATAGTTTCATCTTCGTTGTAATTACACATTAAAAAAATACTTCTACTATACAAAAGATGTTTTTGTCCTGTTATGAAAATACAAATATGCGATTGATAAATTTCTATTTGTAAGTACAACTTTTTCCTTTAATGTCGACGAGACTTATAGTTTATTCTTGAAAATATAAAATATTTTGTACACAAAATTTCATGATCAAAGTACATATTTGATCATTTATGTAATTAACATAGATATTTTTGAGGTACAAAAAGGAATCGACATAAAGGGGGATCACATCACACCATATTAATTAATTTTCGGAAACTAATTAGCAAGTTAACATGTTATCTAATTTTGTAACGTACCCAGATAAACTTAAATTGTTACTATATATTAATTGAATCTCTATATATTAAACTTGAAGATTATGCATGATTTATGTTAAGCTACAAAAGGTAATTTGTTTGATCACTATATATGCAAGAGGTCATGATTTGTATTTTTTTTTTCTTTTTAATAATAATATATCACCAAATATATTTGTAAGATGAATATATATGATACCGTGAAACATGTTTGACACGATTTAAAAAAACAAAACTTGTACCGATCACGCCTGCTATATGCAAAATGCAATTAATTCTTGGAGCGAAAAATAAGTATACCTGAAGGAGCTACAGTGGTGGTATTGCTTGTCTTGGCATTTCTACCATAATCTAAAAAAATCTTGGCTTCAGGGGAGTTTGCTGGCAAGTTCATGAGCGCTGTAACATTATAATAACAAATTATATGATATATTTGATAATTGATATTGTACGTTTATTATAAAGAGACGATCATGATATAGTACATAAGAAGAAGAAAAAAAACTTACTAGGACACTCTGTGATATTAGCAGGCGTACGACATTTATCGGGCAAGCCCAAGGCAAGGGTCGCGTTAATCTTGACTCCAAGATTAGGATTGTCGCGATCCTTGATCAAGATACATAAACAAACCCGGTTTTTCTCTATAACCGGTTTAAGCCCGGTACAACAATCCATGGTTGGAGCCTTGGCTTCGCCACTAACATAAGGAAGGCAAGTGGCTAACCCGATAAGCGTATCGCCACATTTTTTTTTGTCTTGATCAAAATCTCCTTTTGACAAGCCTACGAGCACCATGACCATGGCTAGCCATGGAAGTAACCTTTTTGTTGAAATCATTTTGAAAAGAGAGCTTGATAGAAGCAAGTGATCAATAAGAGTGCTAGCTAGTTGGGGTGCCTTTTTATGCTGTCATTGGGTTTGGGTGGGTGTTGATAAATATTTGTAGTGTGACAAGTGGTATAAATGGAAAAATAATTAATACTCGTAATTGGTTGGCAAGGTTGTCTTATGGTATATTTGGAGTACTATACGTATATCACATTCGCTATTATTACCTTCTTTATACAATTATCACCTTCACGTACGTATTTTCTTAACTTCCAAATAAAGTATTTCTTTTTCCTTTTTGGTAGATTTTTTTGAAATAAATCATTCGAGTAAATGGTAAAAATCAAAGTTTGTTAGTAAATCTATCAAATTTAGTGCCACTTAAGACTTACAATTAAGACTTACAAGATAAGATGTAACAAATTTTATACACATTAAATATAACCATAAAGATTGCGTTTAACAATTTTTTCTTATATTCTAAGTTTAGAAAAATGAGACACATAAATAGATATAATCATAAAAACATTTTTACTGAATTAAATTACCAACAAACTTAACATAAAATTACAATATCAGTTCCTTATATTATAAAATATCCTTACTACCCCTTTAAATCAAACATTGTAATATCAACAATCATGTTGTCGTCATCATATTGTTGCATTGTGCGGATAATGTGCTAATAACACTTGATCTATAAACACCTAGAAATATGTGATTAAGGACCGTAGAATGTATTTAAGCATTTGACTAAAATTATTGGATTAATTAGTTTGACTCATATAGTCATATTCATTCTAATCTCTTCCGTTAATAATTTTGTTCAACCCTTTCTTATTAATTGTTTCAAATTATATATGGAAGTTCAGTATCAATTCCTAAAATCATTTTCAACTTTAAGTTTCAAATGTTTCAAAAGCTCCATATGCAATTCTTTATAATTTATAATAATACATTCCCAATATATAATCTTATATTTAATATTTAATTTTTTAATCCTTTTTTCAAATAATTTATTAACAAAATTCAACTTTTTTTTTCTTTTTTGAAAGATGAATTTCGCTGAAAATTTTGTGTCATGATTCAATAGCGGTAGGTCTAACATATATACATTGTCTTAACCGAGCCCCCTTAGAGAGCTTTCTCGAAGTAAAAATGTCTATTTTAAATACCCTAATTTATCTTCCTCAAAACTTGAATACAAGACTTTTTGAATGAGGAGATGACTTCTCAAACTATTGAATAAAAGCTTAAATAATTATATCATGACAAGTGATAACATCAAGATAATAGCTAATACAATAACATTCTATCATACCAAATTATATTTGATCCAAATTGTTTAAGAATTAAGAGTAACTCTTCTAGATTTTACAGTCACAAGATAAGTTTAAGAATTAAAACCACATATGTAAATTTAATAAATTCCCCGTAGACGTCTTTATATTAAACAACTTTTATACGCATTGTACTCCAGATATTGCACAAAACTAAACCTTTTCTAAAGCATTGTACAACAGTAGAATATGTCAGAGAATTAATGGGCTACTTATTAGTCGACATACAATAAAGTAAAGAGTTTAAAATGTTATCATATTTTTTTTATTTTTTACATAACTGCATTACGATTTTTTATTATCTTATGTGATTTTTTGACGAATTTTTCAATTTTGTACATGGATAATATGTGGATGATCTATTGACCGGATCATCTTTTCCCTTTAATATGCGACAACAACTCATTTTTCAGCAACATTTTTTCACTTTTCTGACGACTTTTTCCACCATTTTTTCCCAATAGTATTTTAAGACGAACATATTTTCACCAATAAAGTTTGAAAGCTTGTTGGCTACATAGGATGATAAAAAAGTTTGTCGTACAATCATGTATAAAGCGAAAAATACATTGTATTTTAGGGATTTTAACTTCTGAAACAAAAATATAATACAATGTTCAACTAAAAATATTCCCATGTTATTGGTAATACCTGTTAAATCATATGTATACAATTTACAAAAAGGTGATTAGATTACCCGTGAAGGGATGGCGTCTTGTTATGTGGATGTGTTTGGCCCCGTGATCAATCTATTCATTGTATTGTCAACCATAATTCTTTAGAGTATCTATAAATTCCTTTCAATGTTTCCTTATTATTATCTTATAAAATAAATCCATGTCTGTGTCTTATCGAACTTTAAATTATGCACAATTCAATATGTATCCTAATAATAATGGATCTAGATCTATTCTAAGTTTGTCTTCTTTATTTTCCAAGTTCTATAGAAGTAGATGGACAAATTTTAATAGGCTGTAAAGTATATAAATAATACGGTTTTGGCAATTTGGACTTGTGACAGAAGATGGGCTTTTGTTTTGGATCGGGTGTTACATAATTCTATGAAGTTAAAAAGAAATAAATAAATAATACTCTCCCCATCTTATGATAACTTTATGTTACTCTTTATATATGTTTGTTGTAAAATAAAAGTCTCTTTGACACTTTTACCAATCATTGTTTTATAGAAATGAAGATAATGTCTTATTGGTGGACAATAAATTTTCTAAAATTTTATACCAAGTACTTTAGTGGGCATGAATATATATAAATAAGAACACTTTAATAATGTATCGTGTTTACATATTACTTGTATGCTTGATAATAGTATCATATTAGAGTCACATTCCTGCATTTCAAAAATGTTAGCAAATAAAGGATTATGTTTTAAAAATGATTAAAAGTTGATAAAAGAATGCACAAGTTGAGATGCAAAGGGCAAACTCATGCATTATATATGAAACTTTCGACTATATGCATTCTTAAGAATGTGCACCCGACTTGATGTGGCCATTTGTTTAATTCTTTGACTGTATGCTCATCAACTGTGTGCAATTCAAGTTTGGTACCACTGGGTCCATATATAGTATCTACTAGAAAAAATTAAATGGATTTGATTAAAGCAATTGGCTTATAGCTTAGAGGTATATACGATGTTGATATTTACTTTTCTTAAGAAAAATTGGATATGATCGTGTGTGTTTTTTTTTTTTTTTTTTTTTTTTTTTTTTTTGGGATTAGGATTAAATCATTCGTACGGGTCAAACATCTTGATGACTCGTGGCCAACCGGCCCAACCATGACCCAGAAAGAGCGACCACCAGTCTACGATACATGAACTTGTATATGTGAAAACAAAAAACAGTTAATCACATCAATAAATGGAATTGCATAATTGATAATTCTAACGCAGTAATGAGTGGTGCACAGGTGCCTGCATTTTCTATTTAGGAAATGGTAAATTTAACGTGCATAAAATTTTTTTTACCTTTCATATTAAAAGCTGATCCTTGATTTTCATAATAAATGTACAAACAATTTATGCACCTTAAACACAACCCTAAGAGCTGTATTTAGCAAACCCTTTTCTATTTTCATTTAAGATTTTACATACTAAATATAGTTTTGAAGGATATGGTTAATGCGTAGTAAAATATATATTGTATATCCAACATTATTGATCGTTTATACAAAATAATTTTGGGAAAATTACCTAAATGGTCAAAGAATAAAACATATATCTAGATTTAGACACCTACAAATTTATTTACACATTTGGTCAAATATTTCTTAGTACCTAATTTTTTAGTAAGAAATGATATTATCCAATAAAATCATGGTATGTGTCACAGGAGAGTCCAAGAGTTAACCACTTTTATTATTTATAAATTATGAGTTGTGATAAATGAATTGAAACATGCAATCCTCAAGATCTTGAGATCGAATAAGAAGGAAACAGAAAAGAAGAAGGGGGGAGGAGTTCACCATTCCTATTGTGCATTCTTTATGTACGTTATTACTCATTTATAGTTGAAATAATATATACTCGTATTTCATACGTTATTACTCATTTATAGTTGAAATAATATATACTCGTATTTCATAAATGTAATAATGACTCAACTAGAAGATATCGTGAAATGGATGATTGGTCAGTGTGATTCACCATAAGTCCATAAGGTTGATCGAATCTTTGATCAAGTATCGGTTGCTTATTTCTTTTACATTAGTGGGTTTTTAGTATGTAGATAGTGTTCTTTTGTTTTCTACTATCCTGTTTTCATGTCTTCTACAAAGTGTTGGTCAGGTATGTGCATAGTCAAGATGTGTTTTTCACCTATTTTTAACAACACGTACTTTATGAATGTAGTAAGTAATGAACTTTTGGACTCTAAATGTGATACATGGCATAATTTTATTAGATAATTTTATTTCTTACTAAAATAGTTAAGTAGTAAAAGGTGTTTGACCAAATAGGTAAATAATTTTTTAGGTGTCTAAATCTAGATATATGTCTTCATTTTGACCATTTAAGTAATTTTTACAATAATTTTTTACTATCATGTATAAAACAGGATGCAAAGGAGGTTGTGCATATATAATTAACTTGTATCGCAGCTGTAGTATATATACATGTAGTATTGTAGTAGCTACGTCCCTTTTTGGTTTGAAACATATTTTTAGTATAGTTGTCAAACTCGTTTGAGTCATGAGTTGAATCGAACAAGTCGAGTCAAAATCAAGTGAAAATGGGCCGACTCAGTGGATGATCGACTCGGCTTTGCTCAAGACTCATAGCATAACTCGATCGTGTTTTGTTGTATGAGTCGGTCAGAGTCATATTTCGAGTCACGAGTCACAAAATATTTTTTTATTTTTATTATTTTTTTAAACATAACTTCTTTATATGCTTTTAAAAATTGATTTTATTTTAATAATGTCTTCTATTTTTAGCTTAATATATCAATTAATACAATACTATACTTATACAATAAAAACATATATAATGTTATAAAATAATATATTTTTAAATATCTTAACTTAAACGATTTGAGTTACGAGTCAAAAAAACAGGTTTTGAGTCGAGTCAAAAATACCGAGTTGATAACTAATGTTATGGATAGAAAGCGTCCAGGTCTTCTATATTGATCGTTTGGACCGTTTGGTTGTTCTCGTTGTCAAATCTGAAAATGGTTAACTTGGAAATGTGCTTTATGTTACGTTGAATAGTCCTACAAAGTTTGAGGTTAAAAAAGTGTTATTGGATTATAAATAGTGTAGATTAATGTTTTGATTCTTGGGTCACAAATTTTATCATTGGCTTAAACCTCCCAATGGCTATCGATTGATTTTAGGCTCAATAAGCGAGTTGCCTTAAGCCTTATGATTAGTCTGTTTCCAAAACAAGTAAGATCATCAAAGCTTGTAAAACACGACAACTATCAATAGATTAATTTGTAAAAATCAACTTAATCATAGGATAATAACATGTGAAAAAATCAGGGAGTAAGATTGAGAAAGAGAATTAGTGGAATACACATGTCAAATTCTTAAAGTTTTAGGTTGATTTTTAGACATATGGGTTAAGTTGATTAATCATTTTACTTAATTATATTCTTAAACACTAAAACCACTAGCTAATTAACTCGGGTTCAACCCGGGCTTATTAATAAAACTTTTGTAATATTAAGTTACGTCGATGTCTAAGAACTATGAGATAGTTTAACCATACTTATAATCTCGAAATAGTATATCTTATATTTCAAATGTACATAATTAGCTTATTAACCCGCATAATATGTGGATAATTTAAAATCTATTATGATAAAACTATTTAGACGATGAAAACTTAAAAGACCATGTATAAAATATTAGAGTTTTCAAAATAAAATAATTTTTTTCTTATAGAAAAGGACATTATAAATAACAAAAATAAGAATTAAATAAACTTAAAGAAGGAAAGTGCTTAAAAATTGATAATGACATTTTAATTTACATTGGACTTAGGCTAAAAATGAAATAAATCATAAATCAATTAGAAAATGATTTAAACTTTTTATAGATTGATGTCATAAATCAAGAAAATAAAAAAAATTGATAGAAATAAGTCTAAAAATGACAACTAAGCATTATTTAGAAAATAATGATTTCATAGAAATCTTATTTTATTTATATAAGAGATTATATATTTTCTCGTTTGATATATGCATGATTTTAAATACCGGGCCGACCGTTTACAGTATTAATCCGGTCTAATTTGTTAAAAAAAAAAAAAAAAACTCATGTTGTTTGCAGATTTGAACTCGCGTGTCTGATAAGAAAGTATAGACACCTAATTAACAAACGAATAGTTAATTGGTTGCTGTTAGTTTATTCATACACATTAAATATTAGTTATTTTGTAGGGCTAAAATAAAAAATGAACAACAGTGTATGTATATGGAAAGAATCGAACTCTATACCTCAATGACAACAAGTCACGTAATACTAACTCTACAAACTTGACTTATGCTTAGTATTATTTGTTATATGCTATAGTGTATAGATGTTTATTGGATTAGATATATGTGCAAATATATAAAAACTGTAGCCGGCTTTTTGATTCGGTCTAATGGATTGAACTTTGTTTGATCGTTTCAAACGATTCGGCCTAATGGGTTGAACCTTCTTTGATCGTTTCAATGTCAGCTCTGATCTAACCGATTGAATAAAAAGAAAAAAGTAAAATAAAAATAAATAAAAAAATAATATTACTTCGTAATAGAAAGCAATGTTTTAAATACCAGTATTTTTGTCGTACCGGTCGGGTACCCGGTACCGGTATATCGGGCGATACGTACCGACATGGTAATTTAATTTGTATTTTTATAAAAATCATACAAAACTTGTTACAATTTAACGAAATTAGTCAAAATATAAGTACAATCCACTCAAAAATAATATCAAATTGGTATTTCATAACAAAATATAAGTTTTAAAGTTTACAAATAACAAAACATAACATTAAAGTATCAAAAAATAATTTTAAAAAAAAAAATAATCAAAATACCGGTATTACCATTACCGTAATACCGGAAAATACTGGAAATACCAGCCAGTATTGAATAGTGAATGTATCGGACAAAATACAGGTATGGTTGTACTGGGGTACCAATCAAGTATTCCGAGTAATACCGGCCGGTACGTACCGGTATTTAAAACACTCACGTAGAAAGAAAAAAAAGATAAAAAGATAGTCAAAATTGGGCCACCGCTTTCAGCAAAATCAAAACACGAGGCGGTACCGAAAGACCCTCTATCCAGTCAAACGTCACTCTCTCATAACTCATAATCCACCAAACACACACACATACAGACACACAATTCACCAAAATCACCATGGCAGTAAAAACCCTAATTACACTCATCCTAACCGTAACTCTCATCTCCACCACCGCACTCGCCACCGATCCACCGTCAGTCTACGACATCTTAACAAAATACGGCCTTCCGTCTGGCCTACTACCAGATTCCGTCAAATCATATTCACTTTCCGATGACGGAAGCTTCGTAGTTGAGCTTGAACAGCCTTGTTACATACAGTTTGATTATTTAGTGTATTACGATACTAAGATCACCGGAAAACTTAGTTATGGATCTATAACTGATTTAGATGGAATTCAAGTTAAGAGATTTTTGTTTTGGTTTGATGTTGATGAAATTAGGGTTGATTTACCTAGCTCTAATAATATTTACTTTACTGTTGGAATTATAAATAAGAAACTTGATATTGATCAGTTTGAAACTGTTCATGCTTGTTCCAGTAATTCGCTTTGTGGACAGGCGATTTCGAAGGTATATAATTATCATTATACATAATTGTATATGTATTTTTTGTAATATATATATTATATATGTGTATGTATAGGTTTTTGTAGTTTGATGTTAGGTTGAGATGATGATTGTAGTTAGTTAGAGGTAGTGTTGAGATGTATCTATAAATGTGGAACAAAAATACGAACTTTCGGTGACGTAGAACTACAATGATCAATGAAATTTGCCATGATGAAAACAAGTTTTTGTGATAGTAGTTTAGTGGTCGGGGACATTATTTCGTAATGACACAGGTCACTAGTTCTAATAAGAACAAAAACAAAAGAAGTTCGTGTTTGTACTGATCTTGTAATGACGAATAATGTTTACTAATCGACTCTATCAATGAAAAGAATCAGTATTTTGTTTGAAGCGATAAATAAGATAATAAAGGTTTAGGATATTAAGTTATTAACACAACAAGAATGAGCACGGGTTGTTGAGAAAGACTGAAATTACCTACAATGGCTACAGTTTTTTAATGAAAAGATTTCTTGTCCATGAGAATCTGTAGACTGAAAACCGTGATCGTTGTTTTCGGGTAATCTTCTATTGAAGATGTATGGTACCTGTGTTTTTGTGAACTTATGTGAGTTTTGCTTTTGGTTCACTAACTTAAATGCAAAGTTATCTAAACTTGGTTTTAACACAACATCATGTACTTGGCTACTTGCATTTACCCGTTTCTAGATAGCAGATTGTTTATGATAGTTTATATGTTTATCTGCTTCGTTAATGTGTTTCATGGTCTATGTCACTATTTGTGTTAAATTTTATCTTTATCTTGTTCTTTCACAGCTTCCAGTTAGCCCTGATGAGGTTGAAATGCTGATCACGGAGTAGTGTGACACTAAGAGGTGATGCTTTACACGTGAAGCTGCATAATAGTAGGTATATATGTATCCTGTGTTTTGAAGTTCAGAAGCCACTGGGCTCAGCTAGTTGTTGAGCCTCGTTGAGCCTCTGTACACGTATAAAGGCGTAAAGAGCTTATGGAATGTCGGAACCTGTACTATGTTACTAAGAAGTGTATAATATTGTGTCGGATATTTTGTGCAAGTGTTTTCTATTGTGCAATCGCTATCGTGTCCTTCATCGTCTACGTGCTGTATTTCGTTTACAACTTGAATGAACCACTTGTGTTAGCAATTACTTAATGCCTATAGTGTTGTGAATTACCTATTATATTTATGCTGCAATTGATGTTCGTCTCATTCTCCTAATATTAGAATGAGAATGTATTTGCTTGTATATTTGTTAACACTACCCGAATTGGTCAGGTGTATTAAGGGCTGCAAGTCATCCCAGTAGCCTGTAATGAACAGGATAGGTCTGGTACTGGTTGTAAAACTTACAACCAAAATAGATCTCCTGTATTGAGTCTGCATCCAAAAAGGGGGTTAAGTGAGGTCGGCCTATGGCCCTAAGCTATAAACTAATTTAGCTTAATCCTTATCAGGTCTCAGATTTCTTGTGTCACATTTTATCTTATATATGTCAGTTTTATAGTCCATGTCCAATTGATCGTAGAAACTTCAATACTTCAATACCTGAATATCTGATGTGCAAAGGTGGAAAAGTTCTCAAAAACCACACATCTACACAGACTGCTGGAAAGAACAAGCATATATTAAAAATCTTCCGTGCATCTGGATTTTTGGCTCTCATCTGTCTAGCATTAACCCGTCATTTTTATTTAGATTGGTTTTTGGGTTGGTGCGGATGATAAGGGGAGATGTAGGAGCATAGACCATTTTATATATTATCATTTAAGCATGCTACAATTATCGACATAACTTATTCTTAATGCTCATTTGGGTGCAAATCCACGTCCATGGATAAAGTATAAAGGAACATAATAAGAATCTAACATATCGCATTATCAAGTTGCAAAAGCCTCCTTTTGTCATGTTTAGTGCACACTTTTTTTTATAAACAGCAACTATTTTAAATTTGTTGCTTATATCACACTAACTAGATTTAGCGGGAAAAGAAAACCCGACTTGTATAATTTAAGAAGTTTGGTGAGATCCTATGTCAAACATACAAGCGTCTTAAAAGTAAGGTTAGACAGGATTAGCTTGTCGATATTCAATACTATCTTACTATGCATACGACCTTCTATCATGGTTTTAGTCATTTAAGGTTATTTCGACCACTCTATAGTGGTGGCGTTACGCATGAACAAGCTTAAGTAAAGTTCAAAATTGTAGTAATCAACACGAATTCAATTATGCACGCTACTGAGATTTCAAAAAAGGGCAGAAGAGTCACAAAATGAGTTCAAAATTCCATCATTCTCACCATTGGGTTCATACATTCAATTTTTTATACAAAACCTACCTCACCCCTAAATTTGCCATTTACCACTCGTTCCCTCATCTGCCAAGGGCAACTCACTGCTGGTACCTTCAGCTTCTTGACACCCTCGTTGTGATCTTATTTGCAGCCATTGTTTTAATTTCCACTTGGAAACATATTCTTGGGCAATTGACATCATCGGTTCATCATGCTTGAAGGACTTGACAGTGCACAATGTGGCTTTTAAGATTGTTTCGACCCGATAAACTTGACCATAAATTTGTGAACAATGTTTTGATCTGACCTTTTATAGCAATGTTTTCCCAAAGCTGAGGATTACTCTCCACTTCTTTATTGGGGCTTGTGATATCAACCAAACTAATACTCATATTGTTTCTAATAATACACAGCTTTCCATTTAAAGAAACAAGAGCCGCAGCCTCTAAAGCCCGCGAGCTCCCTAAGTGAACCTTACTATCAATAAATCTTTTCCAAGAATTCGTAGCCTCGTCATAAAACCTAATCTTGCACCCATCACGACAATCAAGAGCATAAAGCTGCCCATTCATGGAAATGCTAGGATTCCGCCAACCTCCAATCATCCCATTAGTAATAGACCCCCATGTGTTAGATTCTGGGCTATATGCCTCACTCAGGACCTCGCGGTGAGCCCCGAGACCTTTCAAGTACCACTTCCCGTTATGAACCACCCCTATAAATGGTACCATAGCCGTGCTCATATCTGATATGAAGTTCCATCTGTGTTTATTGGGATCATAAACTTCCGCAGACCGAAGAGTTCTGTGGATCCCCTCACATTCACCACCCGCCACATAAAGACAGTTGTTAATAACACATGCTCCAAAAAAATGCCTCTTTCTAAGCATATCAGGTGCTCTATGCCACTTATTTGTCCTAGCACTGTAGAAAATGACTCGTCTCATAGAACCCTTAAGTGGGTCTTTACCTCCAAATAAATAAAGATGACACCCGCTTAGAACCGCACACCCAAACCCGAGGGCATAACCATACTCCATAGGAACCGGTGGAAGGGGCTGCCACAGTTGGTAGGTGGGGTCGTAAGCATGCCAAGAAATCCGTCCGTCACGGTCTCTTTTAAAAACATAAACCCATTCTTCTGCCATTCCAAGGCTCTTTCTAAGGGAATAAAAGTAGTTACCTGACAAAAGCCTGAACCATCGTTTGCAAACTAACCGAAGCTTGTTATGTTCGGCCCGTGGGACCCGGATTAGACATGCGATAGCTAAGTCATCTGGGAGCCCAGATAGGAGAGGTGGCTGAATTCTGGTCCGTTCCCTACGCCCATTCTTGGACTTGTGTGCACGAGGATTGATATCGGGCTGGATACATAGTTTTGACCCAGGGACAAACTTTCTGGCTCCAGCTACTGTTTTTAAGCCTGCATCAACTCTGCAGTAGCACGAAACTGACTCAACCTGAATCGTTCCTCAATGTTAGGATGCAATCAATCACCACAATTACAACGCCATCAAAGTTTGAGATCCAATGAGATAATTATGTTACTATCAATAATCATATACACATACGATAAATATTTATTGCAAGAAGACCATTTACGATTAACAAGAAAAGATAGTATACATCACAAATTGATAAGTTTAGCCTTTATACAGTTCATTTCTTGTGTTCGTTCATAAAATAGGTAGCAAATGAACAGCCTTAATGAACCAATAAGGATTTGTTTCCCATAGTTCTGTTTGACAATCCACCAAATATCCAAAATATAATTTGAAAAGGTCAATTAAGATAACTTGGGAAACCAAACAATACAATCACTATATCTAATTGTAAATAATACAATACACAAAGAGCTCAATATACTACCTCCTTAAGTACTAAAGCTTCTTAAACATTTAGCAATATACTTCATGGTTACTACCTCCTTAACACCACAATGCGTAAAACTAATCATAAATTCCCAAAAAATCAACTCTTTTGCAGTGATAACCAACAAATGTTGTGACTTGTGAAATGCATGAGAAATTGAATTCTCATCAACAAAATGCTAATCGACTATCAAAGGATCACCCTGCTCGGATGATCTCAACAGGGAAACCTCGTCCGTTTTTTTTCAAATGCTGATGAATAATATTCACTAATAACATAATAGAGCACACACAAAGCTCTCAATGACTCACATTAGGTTAGAACCAAAACAAGTATGCTCAACAAACCCATAAACAAAGCACACTCAAAATAAACCCTTAATCACTAAATTCCGAAGAAAACCAAAATCCAAAAACTGGACACAAAATATCAAAAATCCACACTATTAATTAATTACAATGGCAAGACTTCATAAATTTATTGTCTAATCTCATCTGGGTATATCTATATATATATATATATATATATATATCACTCATAAACCAACAAAATCTAGCTAGATTCAAAAACACAATCTATTATACATGCAATTGTCAAAATTTCATTAAAGTTTGTTCATTTCATCATGATTTCATCTGGGTATCATCTAAATACAAAAAAGCTATGTGCTTTTTTTACAAAAATATATACAAAAAGCTGTAAACAAGAAAAACGAAAGTCAAAGTAAGATGTTTGACTTACCAGTGGAGCTTGAACTCGAAAACCCCTTTGTTGTTGAAACCTTTCAGGTTCAGATAATTGAGCCATCTAAAAAACTAAATAAACTGTACCAAGTTCATAAAATTAAATAATATATATAATGAAAAGGTTTAGAATTATATGTATATATGTATATGTATGTATCTTAGATCAAGAAAATATAAAAAGGGACAGGACAGACCAGCAGTCTTGAAATCTGATCCCAGGATTACAATATTCAAGAAAGGAAAATGATAAAATCCACAAGATCAAAAGAAAGCCCTTTTTGTAATTTTATATGAAAAATGCAAAGTAATGTGTGTGTGTGTGTATTTTTTGGTGCTTGAAAGTTAGTGATTTTCTTTTTGAAGAAAAAAAATTGCAAAATGAAAGAGGACACTTATTAATTTGGTGAAGTGAGAAATGATGATAGCTGGACCAGTGTTGATTTTGTTGTTAATTATAGTAGGTTATGGTAGAACATTAATTAATCTAATTTTATTTAGTATCATTTATCAATCAATCAAGAAAATTTAATAAAGAAAAAAAAAAGATATAGTTGTTTTTGTTGTGTGATTGGACAATGGATTACAAAGTAGACTTCAAGAGTAAAAAATTCAACTTGGTTGGTCAACGAAAGTTAGACTTTTTCAAAATCATTATTTTGGTTAATGATTATAAAACATATCATAAGTTCATATGTAATTTTCGTTAATAATAAGTATAACTATTCATTACACAGTCAATGTACGTATATGGATTATGATTTGGTCATTTGATTTGTGTACTTTAAAAAGCTTTAGTTTAAGGTAATTACAACTAATTAGATTAATAAGCTTGACGTTTTATATTTAGTTGTATACCTTTTCATATGCATACATCCTTTTCTTACCATGACTTTGCTTTTGATGCCTTAGCAAGTATGGGGTATCATTTATGTATGTAATGGTACATAAAGTGAATAAAAGTTTTTTTTTTTCTTTTTTTTTTTATATTGAAACACATGTAAAATTCTAAAGATGTGGCTTCGATCTTTTAAGATGTCCAGATCATATGGGGATTAAGATAAAGGTATTGTTCCAACATTATATGACTTATACGAGATAAGTCGATGAGTATCCAATTGTAGTATCGGGGCTAAAGTTCTCCCCATCACTTTTTTTTTATGCTCACCAAAGTTTTAGTTTATCACTACTTAATGGTTATAGTTTAAAGTTACGTATTCATATATTGCTATTATCATGTAGGTGACTAGGGGTATAACTCTTTCAAGTTAAAATTTCTTATATTGATTAAGTTGAATATATATAAAAAAGTTTCAACTATGAAATATATAAATAATTTAAGTTTTAGGTATATTTGTCACGGATGAAATATAACATAAACTAAAATATGTAAGGTTAAATTAAAAAAAAAAAAAGTGAAAATCAAACTAAAACATCTAAACTAAAACGAAATGATTGTAAAGTTGATCAAGCAAGAGACTAATTAAAGAACACAACCTTCTGTTTATGCATGAATGAATATATTTATGGTGATGGTTGACGTAATTCGTTAAAAAGTAGTCAACATATGCTTGTATAAATTAAAAATGTTGCCGGCGGTTTGTGTTTATCCTCAATTTAATACTAATAATAATCGGTTAATTACGTAAGAGTCGGTCACTTATTTCATGAACCATGAATGTCATTTTTGTTATCTGTATATGTTAAAACTCTTTGACTATCACACCGAAAATGTTTCTAATATAATCATAATTGTAGTTTACTAGAAATTTAAGTATAACTGACACTTTAACAGCTTAACGATACTAGTCGGTCGAATTCTTAAATATTGTTCAAGCACACATAATATTTAGGACTGCATACAACAAATTACACTCTTTCAAACATACATGCACAAGTAAATTTCTGAAAAGAACAAATAACTTAGATATATCTACGACCTTCTAAACATATTTATATCTATACTATATTATATAGCAAATCTATTTTAATTTCAACATTAATTTCAACATTAATTTTCAACAATGTACACATTCTAATGCATGATGTACCATACATTATAGTCACATTATATCAATAAATTACACGGCTATCATCATTTGTCACTTACGTAAATTTAAGTGTGGAGTTTTTTAATTAGTCTCAAACATTACATTTTGAATACTAGTATACTTGAGTAGTAATTGACAAAGTAGTACGAAGTATTAATTTACACGATTACTTAAAATACAAAAATTAAAGAAATATCTGAACGCTTCATACTAATACTTACATATGACCTCCAGAATTTGACAAGTCACTCAGGTGGTGGAGTCAAGATTTTCCGACTAGAATCGCAAAACAATACTAAGAAACGTAATATTAAACTACAAATTAAATTACATTACTAGGAGTTGACAATTACCTTTAAAACTAAAAATATATATAACAATAATACTACATTTATAAATATAGAGTTTATAAAAACCTTGGAGTTGCCATGGTTACTTTTGGCCACCACATAGATCCGTTATTAGCTACGGGCCCATGATAGAGCATGTTTTTTCTAATATATATTGACCTATACCTCCTATAAGGCTATATAAGTGCCTCCTTAAAATTGGAATGGAGAAAGAATAAAGTTATAAAGGGTGTTCTTTCATAAATGGGCATCACACGCTAGCTATCTTAGAAAGTGAAGAGTTTGTTCATATTGCATGCATATATAAATCATGATTGCATGAAAGAAGCACTTTAAATCTACTCCTTGATTAGTAGGCCCAAAATCGGAATATGTAAATGCCATAATCTAGTACAAAATATCTAATCGTATGGAGTACTTTTATTAAGATAAAGGAGTGGCCGAGTGGGTCAATGAACCTTTGGATTGGCCTTTTTGGATCTGCGTGGTACTTTGCATAGTTATACTTAATTTTTCTAAATAATATTCTATTGGTTTTAATCTAAAAAAAATCATGATTTAGTATTATTTGGCAAATAATATATTGCTAATCGAGCCAATTGGTTTGGATTTCAGGATCGGTCAATACGACTTTGATTAGAAAATAGTCTTCTATATATAGGATCAAAGACAACGTACAAATGCAACGATACAAAGTATAAATATCTATCCATCCATTTATAAAATAATAGTAAAAGAAAAAGGAAATGTGAAATTAGAGAAGGAAAATAAAAAATAAAAAAATAGGCGGATGCTAAAATATATAGGCCTTTTGTCAACTTGTCTCATTCCTTGCATTCAAGTGGTAGCGTTTTCAACTGATCATTTAAGTATTAATTTAGAGAAAATTAAGCTTTAAAAAAAAAAAAAAACATTCAACAATAAAAAGAAATTTTTTCTTTATGTTTCTTGTATAGTTGTATAATAATAATAAAAAATCTATACACCTGTAAAAAAAATATTAAAATCGAGCACTACTTTTTAATATACCGTTGTGACGTAATATAAACACCACTTTGTTTTGGTATATTATCCAAAAAAGAAATGATTAATCTTCCTAACTAAATAACCTAAAGATACTCTTAATCACGGGATGATTACATGTGAAAGAATCAGGGCAAGATTAGGAAAGAGAATTAGTGGATAAATAGATGTTATATTTTTATAATTTTAAGATGATTTTTAGACAATTATTTAAGAGAATTTATCATGTATTATCCAAGATAAACAAATGTTTAAAAGCCCAGCTTAGGGGATCTGCTCAACTAGTCCATTTGGGCCTTCATTTTGTAAGCGTAATAGACGGGGATAATACAAGCGCACCCAATTATAAACAACTGTTTTATTTGGGCCTTTATGTTTTCTCTTTTCTTTACTCCATCTCAAATTAAATGATTATTGTAAAATTGGAACAAAATTTTAGAAATAACTTTCAACCAATAAGTGTTATATATCATTTTTAAAAACCATTTGATTGTTTAAAATTAATAAATAGTTTGTTACCTTTTTTAATAAAAAGTGTTGGATAATTGGCTGACCACTACATGTATCAGAAAGAAACTAGGTTATTAAGCCATTGGCAAATAAATAGTCACTTATTTTAAAATAAGCAAATATACAAGGTGAACATTTATTATGGTGTGAAGAAAGTGTTTGGATAGAAAGAATCTCATTTTCTAATCCCTTTATTTCATCTTACTATTTGTGTTTCATTTCCAATCTGAATACTAATCCCACTCACGAAATAATTTAAAGATCTGTTTTTGGTTTGAATAAAGCAGATAAAGATGGATTGAAGAAGGGTTTATGTCTAATGATCTTATTTTATGTTTACTCCATATTTGTTAAGAGTTATGTTAATTATGTCATCTAACAATTTTTGTATACCTTATTACCTTATCATTCTATATATATAAATGAATATGCTCATACATTATATCCTTTTATTTTGGTATATGTTACTGGTACTAAAATCGTTACATGAGTACGTAAGATGATTTTGTCGACAAAAGTGGTAAGAGTATTAAATATTATATGGAAAAAAAAAAGGTGTTAGCATCGTCAACTACCGAAAAACCAAACACTCACCAAAAAATTGATGCATGAAAATGACTTGTTAGATTTATCAACCCAGCACCTAAACTATAGAAAGAAATCTTGTAAGTATTATTTAAAACTTGAAATTAAGCAAACTAATATTCATGTTTCATATACTACTAAGAAATTTTTAGTATATATAATTAATATTTAAATAATAATGATTAATTTTTTCAAACATTTGTTTCTCAAAACCCGTTAGACCCAAAACAACTCAGACATGATGTGATCACAAAAAATCCAAATAAAAAAACTCCACAAACTTGTCATTCTAAAATATTGAACCCAAAACCTATCGGTAAAATTAGGGATACCTTCTTACCGCCTTCACGCAATTGCCATTTGATTAATTAGTCCCTTATTTTCAATTAATATTTTGATTTAATAATATTATATGATTTACAGTATTTCCATATCTATAATTCTTATATATTTTGTGGTAAAACTTAAGATAGTTATAACCCCGTTATTTTGTTTGCTTGATATATATCCATAAAATGTGTTCACTTTTAAGTTAATTTTTTGCGATTTTGACATTGAATATCTTTATTTGTATTACATAATACTTAATGAAAATTATACTGATATAAACATATGTAAAACTCAATTAATTCATATAATTTTTATCAAGTATTATACGACAAAAAAAAAAAAAATTTAAGGTCAAAGTTATAAATAAATCACTTTAAAAATTTAAAGATGACCACATTTTGTGGGACATAGAAAATGTTTATTATTCGTAGGTAGTTCGAAATGGCACAAAAATTATTGATTAATTTAATACGAAGTTTTTTGCTGAATTAGAAAATGAATAAACGACTTTATCACCATACAAAAGCTTGCTTCATGAGCATGTTTCGATCATATCTAAAATTACATTGGCATTGAATACAATACAAGTTATCACATATTTTTATTTATACCTGCATTTAAAAAATGTCTTCAATCCCTCATTTTGTGGTGCTCCCAACGTGCATTTCCAGCATGCAACCTCACGTCCACCTTCACCCTATCGACCTATCGTCACAAATTATATGAAATTAAATTCAACTCATGATCATAGATTTCACATCTTGACCCTTAGATCATGATTAAATTGATATACGAAGATTCACGAAGTAATTGATGCACGATGATATTTAGTGAAGGGAAACTTATTGTTTTATTTGTTTTACATTAATAATTGTTTATTTTACCTAAAACCTTTTATATATAAAAGCTTACTACCTAAAAAACAAATATTCTATACGATATTAATTCTGAACTCTTAACTGATAATTATTTCTTCAGCTAGCCAATATCTAGCTACACGTAAATACGTAAACAAGCAACCCAATATATGATCGTGGTAAGAAAGCAAAAGGAAAACATTATATTTTCTTTCTTATATATATAAAAGAGATATTCCTAATAAAAATGGTCTTTCAAAGGATTGTATATATATATATATATGTATGTATTAACTTAAACATTGTATGTATGTATATATTTAGAAACGTAATAATGAATTATCCACAGTTGACATGTATAATCAACGTGTATGTCAAGTGTTTCAACCATGTATCTTCAAAATAAAACCGTTGACATTTTATAACGTAAGCCTTTATAATTTAAACAATAAATTATGAAAGATTCACATTACTACTTAGAAAAAATGACACTTGATTCAAAAAATTTTAATACCTTTTGCAATTTGATCCCCTCTTTAATTACGTTGTGGTTGACTTTTAAACATGAAATATTTTTTTAAAAAACCAACCCCACCAAAATAACCATTTCTCCAGTTTACACCCCACAAACAATAAATGTTTTTCAAGATCACCATTTCAATATTTCATTCTCGATCATTCACCTCATTCTACACCATTTGCCAAAAAAACACCATCACAAGACAAGAAGATGAACAACACGGATCCGAACAACACCGGGTTTCTCGGGTCTCAAAACATAAGCGGATTCGGCTATGGTATCGGGATCTCGGTTGGAATGCTTTTGCTTATCACAACAATCACTCTAGCTTCTTATTTTTGTAACAGAACAACACAATCTTCACCGTCACCATCAGCTGCACGTATTAGAGCCCAAAGAAATAGTCTAGCTCAAGCCCTGAGCCGACCTTCCAACAACTCGACACGTGAGCATTGCGTAGTTGATGTAGGCGGCTTAGATGATGAGACACTTTTGACCTATCCTACCATGCTTTACAAAGATGCTAAAATCAACAAATGGGATTCGGGCTTTTCAACATGTTGTTCTATTTGCTTGGGTGATTACAAAGGAAGTGATATGCTTAGACAACTTCCGGATTGCGGTCACCTTTTTCATGTCAAGTGTGTTGACCCATGGTTGCGGTTGAACCCAACATGCCCAAATTGTCGAACGTCTCCCCTGCCCACACCACTCTCGACCCCTTTGGCCGAGGTGGTTCCTCTTGCCATGAGACGAACCTGATCATCATTGATTTATACTATTTTGATCATCGATCAGCTAGCTGGTTAATAATTAGTTCGATCGATCGATTCAATTAATTAGTGAAGAATTCTATATATGATTATTGTCGCGGCCGGCCTTGTGAGTTTAATTTCATTCTTTTTTATTATAATTATTAAGAGATATATACCGTAGATCTTGTAGCATTTATTGAAATGCATCAAATTTGTTGTAAATATGTAATAGACAGTACAATTTTGAGTTTATTCTATCAACAAAGTTTGGTATCTGTTAATGTAATCAATTTCTAACGCATAATTTTCTTTTCCTGTTTATAACTACTATACTTTTTCTTTTTTTTTAACATTTGTTTATAACTACTATTCGTGATATATTCATACTATATATGAATTGACTATACTGTATATATATTGTGTGATTATAATATATTGTAAACATTGAGATAATATGTTACGTGATTATATAAATACATTGTGAAACTTGAGTTTATGACTGAATGATAGCTTGAATATAATAAATACGAGTATGATTTAGAAAGTTTTGAATACAAAAATAAATATGTGAAGGATAAAGCTAACTAAATTATACAAATTAAAACTTTAGAATAATAAAAAAAAAAGATATCTATCAAAGGAAAAACTTCATGTGAAATGAAAAACCGAGAACACTTAATAACTAATTACACATAAAGGTATAATGTGAATGGTATATGTAAACAAATTCATTAATATATAATGTGAATGGTATATATAAACAAATTCATTAATATATGAACAAATCAATTTATACATAATTTTAGTTACAACATTTTTGTTTGTTCTCATGTAAACTTTTATTATGTTTTACATGTAAATAAATAAAGTCATTCGCATGTGATTTAATACATAATTTTATTGTTTTTATTATTCTCATCAACAAATAACTATTTTTATATATAAAGTGGAACGAGAATATGTGGTTATTATGTGCCTAAAGCTTGGATATATAGTTATCTCACATCTTAATATTTTAATTCATAAATAACATGGGGCACAATCATTTATTCATTTTATAATAGATATAAAAAATTAATATGTGAGAGGTTTAATATTTAAACTTAGATACATAAGAAACATATATTCACTTTTCTGAATTAAGCCTAAACAATTACTTATATATTTATGAAATCGTAAACAAACTTTGTACAAATTCACTTTTACTTGGTACTTTGGTCGAGTAAGTACTGTGGTAGACCATCTATAATTAATTTGGTGGATTTACTAGTGTCATTTGGGACACTGATATTTACTTGGCATATGGATAACAAAATGGGCCAGTTGATGACTTGATCCCTTGATGGTATGGTCTAAGAGAGTTAAGGTTATAAAAAAGCTTGAAAATGGCCCATTAAAGCAAATGACACTGGGCCTGAGATTATTATCATTATTATCAGTTTATCACTTCACTATATATGACTATATATGAGTAAGATTGTATCTAGAGTTATTGGAGATGTAGAGTTATTGGAGATAATTAAAAGTCGTATCATCCTATAACTAGAGAGTTCATTCCGCGCATTGCTGCGGGGGTCTGTTTCTATTCTTAAAGACAATACCAAAACGACACTATTAAAGTTATGTTTCCACCAAAAATCACAAAGATACAAATTGTTACAGAAAACATACATAAATAAAAAATTACAACAAAGGTAAAAAAACATATCAACTTTAACATTTTTAATCATAAATTTATTAAGTCAAAAGTTTGTCATGTTATATATATATATATATATATATATATATATATATATATATAGATGTGAATATAAGGCTTTTAGGATTAGGTGTGGAATACTCACATATTGTTTTTTTAATCCATAAAATTCATGGGGCCTTAACATTTATTCATTAGTCGATAAATATTAAAAAAATTGTATATATATATATATATATATATATATATATAGGAAAAGGGGAATATAAGGTTGTCCGATACCTAAACTTAGGTGTGAAACCCCTCACATACTATTATTTCTTGTTTAATGAATGAATAAATGCATGAGTCCTCATAATTTTTATGGATTAAAAAAAAAACAATATGTGAGTGTTCCACACCTAAGCTTAGATACCCGACAGCCTTATACCGATCCCATATATATATATATATATATATATATATATATATATATATATATATATATATATATATTAGTTTTGTGAAAAGAATAAAAAAAAATCAAAAAACACTAAGAGCAATAACATAATCATGTTCAAAGTCTATTATCAAAATTCACTTAAAAGCAATAATGTAAGTATGTTTAAACTTTTGTAATATTCAGTATGTTTATTTTCTTAAAAATAACAAAAAAAAAAAAACACGAAACCAAAAATGACATTGAAAATTTGGACCAAATTATTAAATTAAAAATCGTCATTGAGGTCAAACTTTAGTGGTATCTCAGTCCTTTCATGAGCGTTTTGGGTCTGGGGAGACCCAGGTTCAAATATTGACAGGGTAAAGTTTACTCCTATTTATCGTCGTGTCATTTGACGGATTAATAGGTTGTTTTCTTCTCTCTGTGGTTCCTTGAAATTCGAATGGTATCCTGTCTGAAAAAAAAAGCAGGGGCCGATAAGTGGGACGAACAGACTCTGACCATTCAAACGTTAAAAAGATTAAAGATATTAAAAAAAAAAAGAACAAAAATGCAAGGTCAAGCTGTAAAAATTTGATATCTTAAAAAAAAAAAAAGGGCTGAAATCTAAAAACGGGATAGTCAAAGATCAAACCCCAGACCTCCGAAAAAGTAAGTGGGGAACTCACCATCCTTTTTCAGGGTTGTTTTAAATTCTGTTTGTAAATCAAATATATATATATTTTTTTTGTGTGTGTTGTTCACATTGAATTGTTTTAAGGGGAAATGTTTGGTAAAACATACAGTATTTATTTTAGGTAAAACATGAGGAATTATGTAATTTCAGGGAGAGGTTATGGAAAATTCAGGGACTATGTATGTTTATCAAATTCAAAGGTTTAATCTGTAATTTTTTTAAAGTGACAATATCTAAACTTAGGTACAGTCTGCAGTACGAATCAGTTTCCCTTGGTTTAACGAAGGATATAATGTTAGAAAGTGGACACACAATGCTTTTAATTTTGAATGTACAATCACAATGGTAATGCCGCAATGAACCTAAGATCCGATTATAGATTAAATCCGAATATTTTTTTTCTGATTTTGTATTAAGTAGGAAATTTGATAGATATAGATTAAATAAAGAAACACATGTATCAATCGAGAAATTCAACATATGTCGTTTAAAGAAATATTACAATCCTTTTTTATTATATTGGTAGATAAATGTTATATAAGTTTGTTATAATGAATTTAATTTAATTTATCCCTCTACTAAAATGTTGATAAATTTAGCATTATTTTTCAATTAACTCCAAAATTAATGACAAAAACACAATACAACAGTACTAAAATCAAAGGTCAAGATTCAAATATGACTTTTGAATCTTAGCCTTTAATTTTAATCCAAATGTTAAAATGCCAACTTCACCCATAAAGTTGGGTTTTAACTTAAGAGGATCCCAATCCTTGAAAAAAACACAATACAACAATACATTAAATTTATTACAATAACTAGTATTTATTTTATTATTATTTTTAACAAATTATTGTGATTTTAAATATTGATGATATAACTCTACTTGATCTATATCTGATTCACAGACATTTCTAATATATTTTGATATTTTGTTTTTGGGGAATCCAATATCGATTAATTTAAGATTTTTGTGATACTAACATGTGATGATGGAATTCAAAAGCATATGTATTTATTTCCTAAGAAGGGTGGCCGGTGGGGTTTTAAATATTGTATAGTTCATACTTGGTCTTGCTTTGACCAATTCTCTCGTCCTAAATTCAAATTTGTTATTATGTGAAGTACTGAAATTCCTTTTAACATTTTTCACTGTAGACTGTAGAGATTATATCACTGTAGAGATTACATGAAAAATCTAGGGGACATCATGGGTTCAACCCGGCCCTACCCAGCCTCAACCCGGCCCGGCCCGTGACACGAAAAATACGAAATATGTGGACCGAGGACCGTCCCATGTTTCATTGGGTTGGTCCAGTCCGGATTAGCATGCGGGTTCGGGTTTTTTGCGGGCCAACCCGTAACCCAGATAACAACAATATATTTCATGGTTTTTTAAGTGTTGTTATGGTTTTCGTAATAATGGTTTGACTACAATAAAATATCTCATTATGGTTATCGTTTTAGTTGTGCTTTAACTATCAACAACAACATTAAGAAATTATGTGAAAATTCCTAATTATATTATTAACATGATTTTACATTAAAAAAAATTTGTTGCATGGAATTGAAAACCAAATTAAATACTGAAATATATATAAAATTACTAGTAAAAATATTATTATAATACGTACTATATATTTATGTGAGTCTACATGAGTCATATAACAATGTAATGTCAATGTTGGTCGGGTTGGCGGGTTCTCGGGTTTTTCCCCGGGTTAGCCCGGGCCCGGCCCGCAACCCAAGATTTCATAAAATATAGACCCGTAGACCGGACCATATACTTAACGGGTTGGGTCAGGCTTGGTTTTTTTCGGGTCGGTTAAACGGGTTTGACGGGTTGGCCCGTATTTTGATCACCCCTAGAAAAATCCCTTAATAGCCCGTCAAACGATGCAACAATTAACGATGGGTAAAACATTCGTCCAATAGACTTATTTTATATGACGTTAAATTGACATTACACAAGAATAACATGCACATATTATATAACGTTAAGTTTATTAAGGAATAACGTATTGAAATGTTCATTTTGTTTATAAGGAAAAGTTAGGTAAAACATGCGGTATCTATCTTAGGTAAATAGAGAGGTTTATGTAAAATTTAGGGAGATGTTATGTAAAATTCAAGGGCTATATATGTTTATTAAATTCAAATGTTTAATTTATAACTTTTTTTAAATGACAATACCTAAACTTAGATAAAGTTTACAGTAAGTATTATTTTCTGTTTGTTTATTTCCATCACTTGAGTAACTACATTCTTTTATTTTCTAAGGGTAATCGTAGTTGTACTTACATTTTTATTTTTACATTTTGTTGTATTGTTTTTAAAATTTATAAAATAATGCATTCAAGATTACTGATTACGTAAATTTATCAACATAAATCACATATTTTTTTTAACCATAAAACTATGTGATTGTGCACCAAACCGCGTCGAGTGGTTTTTCTGAGTCGAGGTTAATTTTGAGGAAAAAACCCTAAAGGGTTTTTAGGCTTTGTTGGAGATTCTCCAAAGGTAGGAACGGTGTTCCTTTACGCCAACGAAGTTGGATTGAAGTGATAGTCAAATTATATTCGACTTAAAGGTTTGCTAAGGGTTTCGATCGATGATCGTATGAGTGTGTATTCGATAGTGTATATCGAATATGTGTTGTTTTGAATGTGAAGGAGTCTTCCTCCTTTTATAGGAGGAGGTTCTTTGGAGGAGAAGGTTAGAGTTTTTCTTATTCCTTCTTTGATGCAAACTCTTGTTGCCATGTTTATCCGATCTAGTTTCTTTAGGAAGATATCATAGAATGTTCCGGACTAGGCAAGAGATTGTATTTATCTTTGGAAATGATTTATATTAATCTTTTCGTGTTTTAAGCACCTTCGTGCCTATGCCCTTCGCAAAGTAGCTTCGTATAATGATTCGAATGGGTACATGGTCATTATGATAAGCTGAATAAACAACAAAAAGTTATCACGAAATATACAACCCAAGTTTCTAATGCATAAAATACAGTTGCATCAAGTGGTTTCTCAATTCTCATTCTCAACACAAGTGAAAGATGTTTACAAGATAAGGTATATATGATTAAGTCACAATATGCAAAGATTGATAGATTTGAGATAGAACTTTTGATGTATAAAGATTTATAGAGACAACAAAAGGTCCCTCTCAACACTCACAAGTGAAAAAGGTGAAAACTTTACAGCTATAAGACATGACCAGAGCCAAAAATGTAGAATCACATGCTGACCCAAAACACTCATCACAAATGTAGACCAATTGCACTCAACTTGGAACTGAATTCATAAAGTGGGATTAAAACAAGACAACTACTATCGGACCACACATTGTGGAATGCAAAAAGTTGGCCAATAAGTCAAGTTCTTGAACCAACATGCATTCCATTGCAGATTCCTTAGAGCACCAATTACCTTCAACATATCAAAATAGTTGGAATCAAGCTAGTTCCTTTTGGAAACAGTTTTTTCTAGGCCGTTTTGGAAACAGTTTTCTCTATCATCAGTTAAGATTATAGTTGTATACATTTTACCTCCCCACATTTCGTTGAGTATCTTTGTTGTTAGTTGGAACCAAGCTACCCATTATGAAAATAGCTACTTTTTTAACAAAAAAGACTATCTTTATCTGCACCAATGATGTATAGTGATAAACGTAAAGGCTATAAGAACTGTAGAATCCTTGAGGACCAATTACCATTAACTTGGGAATGAGATCAGAAAGTGGGTTCAAGTCAAGACAACTAGTTTCAAATAACCAAAGAGCAAGATTTTAAAACTAAAAATTGACTAAAAAAAAATCAACATCTTTATTTGCAAAGATAGAAAGAGAGACTACACAGTTAAGATTCTCTGTCATTTTCCATTCCAGTAGTTTTAACATAAAAATTATGAACAGATTCAAGGTAAAGAACAAAACAAGAAATTGTAATACAAAACCTAGTTTTAACTTTAAAAACCTAAAACTCATATTGCCAGTTGTGAAATGTGAAACTATCCTATGTGGCAACCGAGTTTGCCGAGTCATCAACTGCTAGTACTGGGATGACATTGGTTGGGACTGGGTCAGGATCAACCGCAACGGGTTGTGGTTGCAACTTAGTGTAATGAAACTCAATTTGTAGTCTGTGATGAATTGGTGTCGAAGAATGTAAACCTTTCTTCATATCTGCTTGCAATTCTCTAATAGGAATGGCTGCCAAGAAGCTTTTGATGTATTCCTTGCATGATTCTTTCCCCTCACATATAACCTCATTTTCACTCGGATTCTTGACCGACTCCACGGGTTCAGTGGTTGACTTTCTTGTAGAACCATCAGATCCAGAATCAGAGATAGGAAGTGCATAGATTGCTGTGTTTCGGTCAAATTTTAAGATATAAGCTTGATTGCATCCTTCAAAAAGCCTTTCCCCTAGAGTGTCAATGATATAATATGCCACTGAGTCGACTTTCAAGACAAAAAAGTGATCATTCCAGCTCACAATGTAGACTCGTGGCTCTGATTCACGACTTATCTCATCCCACATAGTATCAAAGGACATTGCACCATCCAAAAAGTCAAACGTACCCTCTTCGACTTCTTTAGGGTGGAAAAATCCGATAAAAGATTTTTCAGGAACAACCTCAAGGGGCCGTATATTGGCTTCAAGGACGGTTTCTAGATCAAAATGCTTATCGGGAAAACGGACCATATAAGTTTCATTTTCACATAAATTGCGCCACTCTAGCGAGCCTTCTCGAATTAGAGAGTCAAGTTGGGACTTAATTGGCATGAGATCACAGTTATTTTGGAACCAATCAGCTATCACCGCCACAAGGGCGGTGCATGCACTCTCACCAGCTGCCCGTTCATTCCGTTGATCAATTGAAGCAAAGAAAACATGTGTCTTTAGCTTCATGTAACTGTCACGACTAGTTATATCCCTCTGTTCCCAGCTTCCAACAGCAAAACTGTCATCCCCGAATTCAGATATTGGAGATCGATCATTCAGCATATGCCACTGTCAGAAGTTCAAAGAAAATGTAAGGCACATTAAAAAAACTAAACTATGAACTGTGTGTGTGTGTGTTGAAAAGCATGAACACGAAAGGGAATTCAGTTTTACCCCTAGAGATTCGTCGGAGCTGAGCTGGCGGCGGTCAAAGTCAATGTCATCGCCACCTTCTTCAGCGTATGCTTTTTTTAACAATGGCTCCCCCTTAGCTTTTGGTGATCTCAAGTTTAGTTTCCGCTTCTTCCATGGAAAGATACCGCGCTTAGGATTCTGGATCACATAAGGTTCAGAAACAGAAGCACTTGAGTCATCATTTTGAGAACAACAAACATCAGATTTTCTATTACTGTAATAAATACTGTCTTCATAAAGAGACCCTGTGGTACAATTTGCATAGGCCAGTGTTCCATAGCAAAATGACTTTCTGAAATTATCATCATCATCTTTTTTTATTTCATTTGACTCGCCATATTCAGAATCCTCAAAGGAGTCTGAGTCAAAACGGTAAGAAGAATAATCTCCCTCTTCACTTCTAATTTCGCGATCATCCTCACGAGATGTTTTCTTTCCTCTCCTAATTGATACATATTCGGTAAAGATCTTGACTTTTCTTAATCCAGCTTTGAGTGCAGAAAGCTCATCTTTTTCTCCTGCAGAACTTTCTGATGTTTGACTTTGAGTTTGTGACGGTTCTGCTGGTTCTTGGTCAGCTCTCCACTCCATCAAACTAAGTTGGATCTGCATTAAAACAAATCTCAATATTACAAATCCATTAACAAAAGCAAAACTTTCTTACCTTAAAAAGTTTCCAAGTTAAATTTACCTATTTTCCCGTTTTGAACCACTAACATTCTTCTTTTCTGTCTTAATCACGATATTTTAGGCATTGCGTTTCTTATCTTGTAATGCAATGAGTTAAAATTACAACTTTCACTGGTCAAGTGGAGAAGTTCAATAGATGTGCACATGTCGTTCTATACAAAGCTCATCTACTGTTAGAGATATATGCATACTTCCATCCTGAAAAGTTTCAACGATGAAATTACCTATTTCCTAATCAACTTATATATAAATTGATTTAAGTCCATTAAAGGATATTGCAGGTGTCACTTCTGTATAACCATACAACTAGCTATTGTAGTTTTCATTAATAAGTAAAGTTTTCTATACATGCATTGGTAGCGTTGGTGAAAAAAGAAATCAATATCCATCATAAAGAGTTTCAATTTTCGAAATATCCGGATGCAACTTTGCGAGACCCACATGCATATCACATTTACTGATAAAATACATGAGATGTAATGATCTAAGTACTCATGTTAGTTACTTTAAAAGCATCATTGTATAGTAAGTATGAAAACAGCTGAAACGTAAATCACACATACATGAAGAGAGGGGCAAGTCTCTGTTGCTACACATGAAGTGTTAAGAGGAATGACGAGCTCAAGATCCATTTCTTCAGCAGCAGAAGCATATTCAGCAAGATTCAAAGATGCTGTTCCAACTATAGGAACCTTGTTCTTAGATCCTGGGCTTAATCCCTAATATTAAACAAAATTCATATGAGCGCCATTTTATAAGAAAATAGAGATCATAAAAAGATAACAAACTATTAGAGGAAACATATCGTTTATCATGAAAACATAAGCTTCCTACAAAAGGCATAGGGTCAGTTACTTATGGCTAAAACATTCGTTGCGCTTGGGTATGCATAAATTAGTTTATACTTATGGCTAACACCTTCATTGCGCTCGGGTATGCATAAATCCGTATTTAATAACAAATCATCCTGTTCAATCAAAGTGATATACATAACACCATCATACACCAAACCGGTCAGATTTCCTTACTTAGACTGACAAAGTAAATGCAACAATATAGGATACGAGTAATAACCAACTATTCATAGAAGAGTTGGCCACCAGCTGCCACTTTCTAGGCGCAACCTGGGTTCGAATCTTGCCAGAGGCAGAATTGAATTTAAGTGGTTGAATTACCTTGACACCATCCCTGCTAGGGGTTATGTGGGTACCAATTCGGTACATGAGATCAAGCGGTTCCTATCAATCTACCATTTTTTAGGATACGAGTAATGCAACAAATTAAGATACATATAATGTGACGATATAGGATATGTATTATGCGGCGATATAGGATACGTATAATGCGACAAAATAGCAAACATATAAAGCGAGAACATGTGGTATGTATAATGCGACACTTTAGACTCTACGTCATCTGTTAGTATATCCACAAACTTCATAATTAATGACACTAAAGGAGCAATCCGTTTTCGGGCTAAAATCAGGGCTTGCGACATCTTATCACCAATGGCATCTAAAAAGAAATAAACAACGGACTAGTATAACTACCACTAAACATGATGTCAATGTTAAGAAACTTACCGTAACTAGTATAATCAGCATTCTTTTACTCTTTAAAATACTCCCATTAATCCAAGAAAAAACTGCATATTATCTTTTCTTATAAAAAATGAGCAATGAGCAATCTATTATATCAAAAAATAGACCAGTTGACATCAAAGTACAAAAGTATAGCTTTTTTTCTTCTTAAAAGCAAAAATTTTATGTAACAATAAACATACACAAATAAATAGCAATAGAATCACTAAACTTAAACAAATCTCATTAGCTACATCATCATGTACAAAAACAATTATAACACTAATTAGTGCCTCCAATGTATGTATATCGAAAAATACATATAGTATATTGTGTGTGTATATATGCATAAACTGAATCAAATACATTCAATTAAAATATAAAAAGGGGATCATATATTAATAAAAACTAATATTGGTGACCTAAGACATCAATAATCAAAATTAATAAAATTAAATTTGGAAAATAAAAATAAGGAAACTTACATTGAAGACAGTAAAAGCAATCTCCCAAGGATTAAAAGCATAATTATCTTTAGAAGAGGAAGAGGACGAAGCAGAAAGTGTACAAATACTATGAAATTCTTCATCCCAAAAAACGACACCGTTTGGCTCCACAACTTTTTCTTCCCTTGTATAATTCCTCTTAGTAACTGTTTTCCTAAATGTACTTAAACTTATTTTTGGTCCTTTCCATCTGATTTCCACCACTCTTTTCTCTGTGTCCGCATGCACTTGATCATTACCCCCACCTTCCATTTTTTTCACCACCAATTTCACCTTATATTTCTTTGACACCACCGGCGGCGGCCATGGCCTCCATTTTATCACATTCACCACCATTTTTTCCGGCCAAACTATATATATATATATTTATATACACAGAATCTCTATGTATGTATCTTCTAAACCGATAAAGATTAAAACTTTACATGATTTATGATGTGGATATTTTATATTTTTTAAAGATTCAATGTGGGTATGTGTTTTTAAGAAAGAAAAATTAAAACTTTATATAATTTATGACATGGGTATTGGTTTTTTTTTCGGATCTTCAAGGAATTTGTTTTAAAGATTCAATGTGGGTTTGTATTGTAGAGAGAGAAAGATTAAAACGTCATATAATTTATGATGTAGGCATTTATTTTTTCGGATCTTTGAAGAACTTTTATATGAGAAAAAAAGTTTTTTAAAAAAAAAAAGGAAAGAAAGATTCAATGCGGGTTTTTTGTTTCTTAGATAAAATGGATTTTTGAGTCCGAAAAAAGCTCAAATTTTTTTGATGAGAGAGATGAACATGGCGTTATTCTAGTGAGAGAAAGAATGAGAGAGGGGAGTGTTTGTATGAGAGTGTGAAATTGATTTTTTTTAAGGTCAAAGAAAACACATAACTTATTTTGATGTTTTTATGACCAAAATAAACGGCGAATGTAACGGAAGGTGATTACCGTTAACCTTAGATGGAAAGTCAACTCAAACAGATCACGTGATATATACATAATCGTATTTACAGTTTACTTATATTGTAAAAGTATTACAAATTTACAATAAATTGTATAAGTAATTGAGATGTTATACTAATACCATCTTACTTAACTTAAAATCAAACGGTATCATAAAAAAACTCATGAAAAGTTAAATTTAAAAATTCATTAAATCTTTTTTCAAAATAGGACAAAAATTAAAAAAAAATCAGATAAAAAAGACATTAAAAATCTATGGTAAAAGTTAAATTTTAAAAAGGACATTGGCATTTTTTAATTTTTTATTTTGAAATGTGTGGATCATTTGTTCGCAACAAAAGATCTAGTTTACATTTTTTTAACCGGGTTCGCGCTAGAGAGCCCCCTCACCCTCAATACCTAGTAGGAAGAAAAACTCTCAACTAAACCGCCCAAATGCACGACATTTAATTGGGATAAAACCCTGCCCCTCTGTAGAACTCAAACCTGCTTCACTTTAGGACTTTATTTGTGAAATACCTTAAAATGTCCTTCCCATGTCTCGAATTCGATACCTTCAGCATGAAAAGCTAGTGCTCAACCATTTATAATTTGAAACTTGAGTAAATTACACTTTTTGTCCATGAAGTTGGCACGTTTTGCACTTTTCATCCCTAAAGTGAAAAAATTATAATTTTGACCATAAACTTGGCAGATTTTTGCAATCGACGTTCCTCGCCAAACGGTGTTAACCTTAGAAAAAATTACAATTTTGACCCTAAAGTTAACACGTTTTGCACTTTTACTATCTTTCCTGTGAAAGACATTGCAGATTTTTGCAATCGATGTCCCTAACGGAAGGTAATTGCCGTTAACCTTAGATAGAAAGTCAACTCAAGCAGATCACGTGATATCTCTTATATTAATAAAAGAAAATTGTGATGATGTCATTTTTTTAAAAAAGAATTTTCCAAAGTATGTTAATATGTTATCTTAATGTTTTTATGATATCATAAAAAAAAATAGACAAAACAAAGCAATTTCAAACTTATTTCAAGATATAATGATTTTAACATAATTTTAGTATATGGAAAATTTTTATTTTACTTAATTATTTAGGAGGAATAGAAACTAAAAATCAAAACCCGTATAATTAATTAAACTTTTCATAGTATTTTTTTTATAAGTATTTTTTTTCTGTCGATGTCATTGTAAATTAAGTGAAATGTTAAGTGTTATCAAAAGGGTTGATATTCAAATAGAAAACGAATTTGTAGATTAAAATTTATTGTTGTAATTTTATTTCGGAGTTAGAAGTATGAGAACTGAATAATCAATTTATCATCAGATTTTTAATATAACAAATGTGATTTATATATTATGACTTCTAAACAAACTGTAATTTTAAAACCAAATTCTATTCAGCTACCTGCATAATATGCGGGTTAATTAGCTAGTAGACCAAGTATAATCGTATTTTGTATTTACAGTTTACTTGCCTGTAATTTTGAAACCAACAGAATTGATATTCATAGCCAATATTTTCAATTAATTTATCATCATATTGAAAAAGTAATATAATAAATTGTACAAGTAAATGATATATACCTATGATAACTCTATTAAAAGAGATTATATTAATATCATCTTACTTAACTTAAAATCAAACGGTGTCAGAAAAATATACATGAAAAGTTAAATTTAAAAATTCATTAATTTTTTTCAAAATAGGACAAAAATTAAATATTTATAGTAAAGTTTATGGTAAAATTTAAATTTCAAAAAAGAAATTGGCTTTTTTTTTTTTTTTATCTCTTTTTGACACTGCATCTTAAACTTAAAAACTTTCATGATAAAACACATAATAAGTTTTGCAAAATATGTTCACTCACTTGTATAAATTAGTAAATTTGATAGAAAAAAAAAGACATTTTCTTTTTCATTCTAGTAAAACCATACTTTCAACATTACCTTAATTTTTTTTTAGGGAAGCCTGAAGAGTGTGTAAACCCGGTTCGCATTCAAGCATGTGATATGTCACGTTTTATTGCCTCTGGAAAAAAACGCAAGTCTATTATATATGCTAGTTTATTGACCCTTATCATACATGAATAATTTTAAACATAAGTTCATGACAAAATTGTGTAGGTTAAGTAATTGTAAAAAATAATGTAGAAGTTATTACAGTTTGGAAAGAAATTTTATTTTATTTTCTTAACTTATCACATTCTATATATATATATATATATATATATATATATATATATATATATATATATATATGTTGCAAGAAGTTCAAAATAGCAAATGAGTGTATAACAAAATTGATAAATCTAAGTTTGGAGGAAAATATATAATTTGTTGGGTTACATTTCAAAAACCCAGCCGTGTGCACGTCACTTTCTGGGGAGATACGGTCTCTTTACATCGAATTTTTGTTGATAAACTTGATTTAGACATCTTAAACGATAATTAAAAGATAAATAATATGCGTAACATTCTTTACCATTTAATTATTTCAAACACTTGACTTTTGGGTATAATTATCCGAATACGTACGCATCATAGCTCAGTGGTTGAACACCGGCTTTCAAAACATGGAGATGACATTTAAAAGAGTTTCACAAATAAAGTCTTTTAGTGAAACAGATTTGAGTCCTGCGGGGCATGGTTTTACCCCAAATAAATATCGTGCCTTCGGACGGTTTAGTTGCGGGTTTCTCCTCCTACCAGGTATTGAGGGTGAAAAAGCTCTCTAGCACGAACCCGGTTAAAATAATGTAAGCTAGATCTCTTGTTGCAAGCAATTGATCCACAGATTTAAAAAAAAAATATGAAACTTTATACTATATTCTACACCTCCACCAAATTTCAAAACACAAAATTAAGTTATCATTTATTTTTAAAAAATATATATCTTATATTACTTTTTATGGTCTAACTTCATGCCCTCCTTTTCATCAAGTATGACGTGTATATCAGTATATGAATAAAGAAATCAATTAGTTTGATCACTCCATCTAGGTTAACTATTTACATTCTTTTTTTCATATAATATAACAACAAAGAAGACATTTTTTGAAAAATTCTTCCG